>NC_133536.1:204856231-205156231 GCF_048544455.1 Silene latifolia | reverse complement strand
GAATTGAGACGACTAAATTGCTAAGATCGAAATATAAGTAATTTAGGCATTAAGAATCACTTTTCAGGGCGAGAGCTAGTATTAGTGAGACCTAGGGACCAATAGCATAGGCTTAAATGACTAGTGCTTAAAGGGATTGGAAATACTACTCATATCAACAAAGTGCACTTTCTTTTATGGTCATCCATGCGAAAGAACGGACCGAGAGGACTTCTTATTTGCCCACCTATCGTGATTTATCAGACTTACTTAGATAGCGTCGTCGCAGCTGCAGTGAACCAATCGTCTTAGCTTCCCTTTTATTATTTTCTACACCTTTTTATTTAATTGCTTTAGTTATAGTTTTTATTTTGTTTTCGCATTTAGATTTAGTTATAATCCAATCCAAAACCCCCCACAACTGTTATCCTTAGACTAGAATTAATAACAACTATTATCTCCCTACCTCCCTGCGGATCGACCCTTACTACCGCTTGCTAGTAGTAGTTTGGTTTTATAAATATTATTTTTGATACTCACATCGACAGGTATCAACGATCTAGAGCCTTTATAGAAAATAAACTTTTTATTTCTTTTTAGAAAATGGAGAGG
The DNA here is from genome assembly GCF_048544455.1 of Silene latifolia. NCBI lineage: Eukaryota > Viridiplantae > Streptophyta > Magnoliopsida > Caryophyllales > Caryophyllaceae > Silene > Silene latifolia. The sequence continues at coordinate 205,155,640 of NC_133536.1, read as the reverse complement.
ATCCTTACCCTATAATAACCTTATGGTTGTAAGAGTCAAAATATACGATCTGGGTTGGACATAATATCTCGTCAGATTATGACACAACAAAAATTAAATGAATATTCATATGAGTTATTTTGCATTATTAAATAATGTATGTTTTTTTAGTTCTTTTAGAGTTCATTTAATTTTGAAACTGTCTTGGTATAATTTCTATCATTGAATTTCGTAACAATTTCTAATAATAACATGTACTCCGTATAACATAAATTTCATGTTATGTAATTTATGCTAAGGTGTTATAAAAGACATCTAGGCTACCAAAATTAAACAAATACTCTTCTGTCTCACTTATTTATTCTTTATACAAGTAATACAAAGTTATAAGTGAATTTATAATGTCGAATTTGAGATCAGCTTATAACTACATTGTTTTACTACTAACATTATCATCTATTTGGAAGATCAGCCATGCAACAACAATAAAAGTAGCTCTGATTAATAACGTAGTGATTAGGGCTGAGAAAAAAATCCGAACCGCATTTTTAAACCGAAATCGGACCGAAACCCGAATAATGGAGACCGAAAAATTCGGGATTTTTCCGGTGCGGGGCTCGAATCGAATTTTTAAGCACAAATGAGGTGCGGGTCTAAATAAAACCAATCTGGAGACCGCTTTTAAAACCGGATTGACTTTTTTCTGAAAAACATAATTTCATCTATGAATTAAACACACCCAAGCCAAGACTTAAGCCCAAAACATCAAAACCCTATTTCTCTCGTTCATCTCCTGCCCTTGAGTCTCTCACCCCCTCTCTATCATCTCTAAAAAAATCAAAAATCTTTATGAAGTAATTTTAGATGTCCGTGACTCTTTAATTGTAGTTTTGAACATTATTTACATGTCTATGACTCTTTGAACTTTAATATGTATGACTTCTTTATGAAGTAATTTTAACATTTGACAACCAAGGTCTTCAAATATTCAAAATGGCAGCATGGTTATTGTGCCAATCAAAAGCATTCAACCAAAAACCGGGTTCAAAAACCTGTTCGAGTAACCGGTTTTCAGATCTAGTTTGAAAATTCCAGAAAAACCGCTTACCCGGATTAAAAGAGGTGCGGGTGAGGTTTGAGAAATTTAAGGTTTTTTAAAACCGGGGACCAAACCGGTTTGAAAAACCGGGACGTGTACCCGTTTTTGCTCAACCCTAGTAGTGATGGTAAAAGCGTCACTCTTAAATGTCATGTATTTTTAAGCCCCGAGTTTGAACATTCAATTCCTTATGGTAAGGGAATAAAAAGGTCTATGAGCGTCTTGATAAGGCATTAGCGTCGAAAGATTTGTTCACTCTTTTCCCGGACACGAGTATTAAACACTTTTCAATACAAATTTCTGATCATGCTCCTATTGAGGTGGATTTGAACCTTACAAAAAATGCAAATAAAAAGCCGTATAAACTTGATGCTTGGGCCCTGGACTACCCAGAATGTTTATCATGCATTAAAGAAACATGGTGCCTAAGAGATGTGGGTTCACCTGCTTTTCGAGTGATGAGAAAGCTATCAAGGGTAAGACAGTGTGTTAAAAAATGGACTTTGGATAAACAGGAGGAATGGTCAGGCAAGTGGGATGATTTTGATAATAGGCTTGAGAATGGTATGGAGGAGGTGATCAATGGAGGATCGGAAGAGGAGTACTCGAGAGTGCATGAGGAGGTTCGGGAATTTGCTAAGGCGATTGCAATTTACTAGAAGCAGCGTGCAAAAATTAGATGGATGGTTGATGGGGACACGTGTACGAAGTATTTTTTCAACTGGGTTAAAGGAAGAGCGGGAAGGAATTTTATTCTAGGCATCAAAGGAAGTGATGGTGCTTAGATTTACGAACCGAATGAGGTGAGTAACTCTTTCCAAAACTATTTTGTCACATTGTTCTCCACTACACATCACAATCGCTATAGGGGTTCTAATGGTACGATGGAAAACAATTTCGAAAGAGTTCTGCAACATGTGAATATTAAAGTAATGGAGGATGATGTTGATCTGTTGGGACGGACTTTTACTGCCAAAGAGGTTCGACGAGCTGTTTTTCAGATGGGTTCTATGAAATCGCCGGGGCCTGATGGTATACCAGCAATTTTTTACCAAAAGTGTTGGCATCTTATCAAAAAGGACTTCATGGAAGCGGTCTTATCATACTCAATTCGAGTATGGTACTCCGTGAGGTAAATCGAACTTTTATTGCTCTCATTCCAAAATGTGACAATCCTGAGGAGGTAAAAGACTATAGACCAATAAGCCTTTGCAATGTCTTTATGCGAATTGTCACAAAATGCATTACGAACCGTCTGACCAAAATTATGGGATACCTTGTGGGGGACTTTCAGAATGCTTTTATTGCTAGACGAAATATTTTCGACAATATTCTTTTGGCACATGAGGCCATCTACCAGATTGATTCCCAGAAAAAGGGTCGATCCGGAAGCTTCGCTTTCAAGGCAGACATGAGTAAGGCATATGATCGGGTTCGTTGGGACTTTATTCAAGTTGTTCTTTATAAGTTCGGGTTCCCCAAAAATATGATTCGACTTATAATGAACTGTGTCACTATAGTTACTTATGAGGTCCTGTTTAATGGTGCCCCACTTAAACAATTCAGACCGGAATGTGGCCTTAGGCAAGGAGACCCTTTATCGCCATATTTGTTTCTCTTATGTATGGAGGTGTTGTCTTCCAATGTGGCGTCTGCTCAGGCTCATGGAGCCCTTAAGAGCATTCCAATCTGCAGAGGAGTGAAACCACTCACTCACCTTTTCTTTGCGGATGACTCAGTTTTCTTCTTACGGGACAAAGGAAATTTTAGCTACTTTACTAAGACCTAACCAAATAGAGGATGATCCTATTTGGCCATACACGCAAACTGGAGCATACTCGCTTAAAAGCGGCTATGGGATCCTTTGTAGTGAATTATTTGTCAGTAAAGCTTCTGCGTTGGATAGATCGAGAATGAATGCAAAACGGAAGGATTTTTGTCGATCTCGGCTATGGCACTTGCCTGGACCACAATCGTGAAAAATTTTGGTTTGGAAGATTCTTTCAAATTCACTCCCGGTGGGAGAGGAGTTTGAGAAGCATCACATAACATGGAATTCGTCGCAACTGTGATATTGTTGAATCTATTGACCATATTTTCAAAGATTGTGAGGTGGCAGCTAGGATTTGGGCCGGCGCACCGCTGGGGGTGAACACTGCACAAGCGGGTAACATCAGTACTGGAGACTGGATTATTAATTGGATTCACTACTTACGAACTCTTGAGGACTGGGAGGTACCAACGATACAATTCCTAGCTATCATAGTGTCTTTATGGAACTTGCGTAATGATGCTAGATTCAGGGGGAAAGGGTTCTTTCCGGAGGTTTTCTTCAGGATTTATAACCGTCTGGTTGAGGTGGCTATGGAGGCTAGGACAGAAGCTAGAAAGGCTTGGGAACAGGGATCTAGTGAGGCAGAAGATGATGGATGTACTGACCAGGGCCTGAGGATGAGTATGCTCCATAATGGAACTCCAGTTTACGTTACGGGGACGGTGGGCTCATGCTCTATGATCAGACTGATGGTTGATGCTAGCTGGCGAAAGTCGTGTGAAACATCGTGGGAGTGGATTGCTTTGGACATGGGGGCCATGTGATTTGTAACGGTAATGGAAGGGGATTTTCTGAATCACCATTACAGGCGGAGGCCCTAGGGGTTACGAAGGCACTTAAATGGGCGAGGGATTGCGGATTATTCCATGTGGAAGTCTCTTCTGATTGCCTATAACTTCTGGTTCAGTGGGCAGGAAATGGAGCAAGACATTACCTAATTGCAGGCATCCTCGATGATATTGCTCTCTTGTCGACTAACTTTCACTGTTTATGTTTTAGTTATGTTTGTAGGGAACGTAATGGAGCGGCTTACCGACTTGCACGGCGGGCCATGACAATGGCTTAGGAATATGTTTTACCAGTTGCCAAAAAAAAAAAAATTCCTTATGGTAAATCTCAAAATATATTGTTACAGTCCACTAATATATTGTTCACGCTTGGGATTTACCGTGTACAAAAGTTTGCAAAATTAGTGTGCAAGAGGGTGTTATTTTGGCCTGGAATGATAAATTACACCATTGGAGTGTTCTCTAGGATGTTGATGGAAAACATAGTAAAATTACAAACGAAGATAATGCACCAACTCCTTTGTAACAAAACCAAGGATGATTCCGATGGTATAATAAATTAATAAGAGTAACTATTTGTATTCTGTACTTTGTTGTACCAAAATCGATAATGATTCCGATGGGATAATAACTGCTTGTACTTAATATGAAATATAATGTTTTATAAGGAAAAAAGATCATATATAATTAACAATTTCCTTTGATGTTGTGTTAACTTTAACAAAGTTGTTTTTACTGTTATATTAAACTCTGAAATAAAGCTAAATCATCATCAAACATTTTTTAAGTTAAATGATTGTAAAATATTATTTTTGGTAGTGGTTGTATAAGCAATTCTTATAAATACGTAAGTTTAAACCATAATGTTTTAAAAACTGACGGTAATAAAACTTTGAGGAGATTAATTACATAAGATAGAATTGCCAATTACCTAGCTAGAGGGATGAAGCCAAGCCAAATTTCCGGGTCATTTGACATTCCTGAAATATTGAATGTCTACTTTTTGCAACAAAAAGTACATTAATTACAAATGCAGCTAAAGAACATTTCATCCCCTATTTACTAAATGAATAGGCGATTCTACGTTTTTTCCCGCCTAAAATATTAACTTCTATTTGCCTTTTAATTTTTGCATTCTACTATGGACCAAGTCTAACGTAAAAAATGATTGCCAAAAAATATGTATAACGTCCTTCTATTCTACTATTGGCTAAATCTAGATCATATCAACTCTTGCCCAAAAATAACGTAAAATAATTTTTCCTCCAAAAAACATCTTTTTAAATAAGGAAGTTATTTATTTAATTGTTTTCACTAAATAAAGAAATTAGTCATTATAATGTATTTCATTAAAATTAATCTTTTTATCAAATTATATAATTTTCACTAAATACTAAACTATAATATTTTAATTAAAATATATATAACATAAAACTATAAAATATTAAATCTTTTATTGATGCTATTATTTAAGAATGACTTGACTCAAATTTTGTATTAACAAAACTCTAAATCGTTTTGATTACTTTCATGACAAAAAAATTGAGATAATTTATAAAATTGGAACTATCAGCTTTGTGGCATAAAAAAATACTTTAAAAAAAATACAATTCAACACATTACTCAATTCTCTTGAATTAATTTTCAGTTTTAATTTTTTTTTTCTCAAAACAAAATATAATAACGAGAAAAATGAACAATTAATGAGATACCACTATTATTTTACAGTTCAATTTTACTCAATTTTCTTGAATAACTTTACAATTTATTTTTTTTTCTATATCAAAATATAATGACGTGAAATATTAAAAAATAATGACTTTTTAATTTAGCATTATTAAGTAATACAAAATAAAAACTTTATAAATACCGCGCATTTTTTTGCGCGGGATCTAAACTAGTTTTGTAATTAATAGGATTTTTCAATTCCCATATTTACAAATGACATCTAAATTAAATTAGTAAACTAATCTAGTTTCATATACATTAGACATCTAGTTGGAAAAAAAAAGACCCCTAAGTACAAGGGCTATCTTTGGTTTGGAGATGGCCAAGGCTAGGGGAAAGGCAAATATAACGTTGGAAAACGATGCTCTAAACTTGGTGAAGGCGGTGAGGACTCTGCTAGGACTTTGCGCGAATGATCTTTATAATTTGCTTATCTTTTCTTTGGTGTAGTAGTGTATCTCATGTTAGGCATGGGGGAATACTGTGACACATTTCATTGCTAAAATGCTAAAATGTGCGAGATAGAGGGATGAAATTGTACTTGTATCTAATTTTCCACAAGATATTATAGGTTCTTGCGGAGCTTGCATTGTAAAAACCCCGCCCATGTTTACCTAAAAAAAAGTGTATTGTGCACTGACATAGAATTTTTTTTAATTTCATAAACAAAACAATGACCCAAAAGGAAACAAAGTCTAAGGTGAGTTACAATATAGCATTATAACATAGGTCCAAAGGTATTGTCTTGAAGTTATTGGACCGAGAGTGGACTAGACCGAATTGAATCACCACCATTTTTATCCCCATTTTCGAGGATGATTCCCCAAACGAAACACCAAGCCTTGCAAACCTCTAAGCATGTATTTCGAGATCCTTTCTCGAAATTGACCCAAATTACAAAAAAATCAAAATATGATTGATCTCAGTTGACCTGGCCTATTGGACCAAAACTTTCCTGAATATGAAATTAATCCGACCCTTAATAATACAATCCAAAAGCACTTGATCTTAATTAACCGATAAAGAACAACCCAACAAATGTCACACGAGATTCCAACCATCCAATGTTTAGGCGGAAATTCAATCGCTAAAAAAGTTAACGGCTCATGTTGAATGGCTGGTCAGGTACTCAACATTTCAACACACACTATGTTTTCTATACCAATTACGGAGTATTATGAATTATGATTCCGTACTAAATTAAGAAAATAAGAAAACTTGTTAATTCACAAAGAAAACAACAAGGGATAATTCACGTGGTGCCCCTGAGGTTTGGCTTAATGCACGTGGTACCCCTGGGTTTAGGAATGTGCACATGGTACCCCTGAACTTTCGTTTTAGTGCACCATCGGCCCTTAATTTTTATTTCGTTATAATGGCGTTAACTGAACCACCTTTCTTGAAGTATTGGACAGTGGGTTTCTGAATGTGATTCCAATGTTTGTTCACAAAATCTTGCACCATTTTCAGTGTGGCTTTGCACCAAGGATATTAAGCTCATATTTATGTCATCTACCCCCACATCAATGGTGTCATAACCTATACTGTTTTCATCAAAGAACAAGTTCATCCCCAATTTCTTTTGCGAATTCATTATACTACTCCAATTCCTGGGATTCGCAGTCTGAAGTCTTCCAGCAGACAAATCCATAAATTTAGGGTTAACAATAAGATGAGCATTAACATCAATATCTATTTGAGAAACCAGATTATTCTCACTATTCTTTACAACATTCAAATCATCTATAACTCCTACGTCTCCAGGAATAACAGTAGATGAAGATAAATGGAAAACAGAATCAGACAAATTCTTCCCTAATTGACATACTGCTGAAGCATTCTGAATAGGCGTAGGACGCAAAGAAGATTTAATGGCGAAATTATGTAAAGCTTGGGCAATAAGAGCATTAACAGTTGGTGAACTTTGAGGAACAGATTTCACCTGGGTTTCAAAATTCTCTACGATTTCTCCATGATTATCCAAGATTTCGGTATCTGCTTGATCATCTCCCGAGCAATCAAGCGATTGCGTTTCTTTCCTTGGTCTTCCTCTTCCTCGAGCCATAGCGCAACCATGGCAGATCAAAAATCGCACAAAGTTGAGAGAAAATCGCACTTTTTTTGTAGAGTTTTACACAAATATTATTTTTAGAGAAAAATCCCAATTATTTGTTACTATAATTTGTTAATTTGTTACTTCATTTACTCCTACAATTTAAGATTATAGCTTGACTAACAATCTTGTATTCTAGTGTATATATAAAATCTTCATCATCATCTTCATTTTGATTACCCTGGAATACAACACCAAAGATGATGATGATGGAGATTTGATCAAAATGAAGAAGTTTTGATGAAAAAAGAAGAAGCTGATTTTGGGTTTTCTCGTGTTTATGTGATTGATTGTTGAGGTGTGGAGGATAATCGTTTATGGTTACGAGGAAGTGAGAGAGGTATACTTTTTTTTATTTGTCTATGAGTGAAATTGGGGGGAAGAGGTGTTAGGTGGAGGAGAGTTAACACCGTTATAACGGAATAAAAATTAAGGGCAGATGGTGCACTAAAACGAAAGTTTAGGGGTATCATGTGCACATTCTTAAACCCTGGGGTACCACGTGAATTAAGCCAAACTTCAGGGGCACCACGTGAATTATCCCAAACAATTAATACTATAATTTGCAAGCATGGAAGCTTCTCAAACTACTAGTTAAATCAATTGATACTATAATTTGAAACCTTAGAGAGGCACATATATGCCATCTACACATGTGCATGCAGGAAGATCAACTTACCATGCAATGTTTTTTTTTGGTGTATGTCATTTGGTTTAATCCAGACTAGAGCTCGGTAGGATCACTAGAGTTGTAAAGCCTTAACTCATAAATTTTAATATTGCTGTATCCATTGGCTTGAATGCAAGACCTCTAGTTAAGTACACAAATGTTGAGTACGTAATTAGAACTGACCTGGCAAAACCGGTCAACTGGTCGGGTTCGGGTCGGACCAATTTAGTCCGGGTCAGTTCGGGTCTCTCATATTATCGGGTTATTTCGGGTCGGGTCGGTTCGTTTCGGGTTTCGGGTTTCGGGCGTTTTTCGGGTATGTTGGTCGGGTCATTTTTAAGTCAAAGCGGGTCGGGTTATTTTGGGTTCGGGTCAATTTCGGATCAACGATTAAGACAGAAAAAAGTACGCTTAGTATTATTACCTATTTTTAGTTTAGTTTTGTTAATTGATTCTCTATTTTTAACATTAACAATATTAGGTGCGCTTTTAAATTAGTCATTTTAAGTTTTTTTTTATTCAATTAGAGTCGTGTTTTGTCGGGTCGTTTTCAAGTCGAGTGGTTTCCAATCGGGTCATTTCGGCCGGGTCAGTTTTGGGTCAACAAAGTTCGGGTCGAGTCAATTTGGGTTTCGGGTCAAAGTCAAAAGTTTGCGGTTCAGGTCAATTTCGAGTCTCGAATCAGCTTTTTCGAGTCAGGTTAATCAGATCGGGTTGATTTTGCCAGGTCTAATTAGAACCAATATTTAAAGTTCTCAGAATAATTAAGGAAACAAAAAATTTAAAATATAGTGCATGCTCATCCTATATAAGCATGATCACTCTTTTAGGTTTGAGTTCAAGAGAACGAAGCATATATTTACATACTCAAATATTCACTTGTAAAACTAGTAACTAGTTTTCAACCCGTGTAATTTGCACGGGTATGAATTTATAATCACTGAAATCACTGTAAATATTTAAAAAATGTTAAGTAATATACATGGATATTTTAATTTGTATTTCTTTTATATATTGATAATAGAATAAAACACGTGCTAAATTTGCAAGGGATTGAAACTTGCACATGTTTTAAATATGTGATATAAACCCCACAAATTCGGTGTTGTAACATGAAACATAGTATATAGTATATAGTATATAATAAATTGAATATATGGGAAATAATAAAAAGCAAACAATATAAATATCGCTATAAAATGGAAATAGTTATCAAATTTGAAAAGAGTTTACAATCAAATTGAAGAAACATAATTGTAGAATTAACGAAAATAGTCTAATATCATTCCAAATGTTGGAAAATTTCATGGTAGACTACATTAGTTGTTGTATTCGAATAACTAAATTAGTACGTTCCGAACAATTTCGCAAATAACATCAGAACAGACGTTATTTTGTAATTAATTCCGTAGTTTTCTCTGTGAGACCCGTATTTTCGGAATTTAAAAAAAAAATAAAAAAAAAACTTGCTATGATGAAGTGGCTGCACATAAATCCTGTAAATGTTCTTGTTTTTATTAAGATAAGATTAAAATGATGAAAACAATGGTTGTAATCTTTGTTACCTTATTATTATGTTTTTCGCCGGTTGTCATGGAAGTTACTCAACAAAATTATATCGTTTACATGGGAGCCAAAACAATAGCCCCAGAAAAGGTTGTCTTAGCTAAACAACATAACGTGCTTCTTGAAAGTGTGTGTGGGAATGATGGTCATTCGAGGCTGAAACATGTTTACCATAGGAGCTTCAACGGCTTTGTCGCTACGCTTACCAAAGAGGAGGCGGCCGCCATTGCAGGTAAAAACGTTACTCCGTAAATAAAACATAATTGTGTTGATCTCCAGCCCAATCCGCGTCACAATAAGCATGAAGATTGAACGGAGTGTCCTTGCGAATATGAATTCCATGATTGAGCGTGCCTTTCAAGTACCTGAGTAACCGTTTGAGGGCAGAACAATGCGTCGATGTCGGATGATTAAGAAACTAAGCAAGTCTATTCACAGTATAGGCGATGTCAGGCAGTGTTAAGGACAAATATTGCAAACTCCCAACGATGGCTCGATAGGAACTTTCATCAGTAATAAGCTGACTTGGTTCACAAAAAAGAGGCGAATGCGAGAGCATGGGAGTAGTAGATGAAATGCAGTTGAGCATGTTGTAAAGGGTTAGAATGTCGGAAATATACTTCGTTTGATTAATGTGGATACCGGATGTAGTAGGGGCGACTTCCATGCCGAGAAAATAGGACAACTGGCCGAGATCTTTGAGTGAAAAACGACGAGAGATGGCATGAATGAATGTTTCGACACTTGCATTGTTGGAACCTGTAATTATTATATCGTCGACATACACTAAAACATAGAGACGAACATTAGAGCAATCATAAATAAACAAGGATGAATCAGAAATTGAATTGCGAAAACCGTAAGATAATAAATAATTTTTGAGCTCGGTGTACCAAGCTCTAGGAGCTTGTTTCAAACCATAGATAGCTTTGTTTAACTTACAAACATAATTTGGAGTGTCGGAATTTGCAAACCCAGGTGGCTGAACCATATACACGGACTCGATGAGGGTGCCTTGAAGAAATGCATTATTAATGTCGATCTGGCGAAGGGTCCAGATATGAGAAACGGCAAGGGATAGCATAAGATGGATTGTGGTGGGTTTGACAACGAGACTAAAAGTTTCGGAGTAATCAAGACCAGGGCGTTGATGGAAGCCTTTAGGAACTAAACGAGCTTTATGTTGCTTGAGACAACCATATGGGTTATACTTAAGACGGAAAACCCATTTACAACCAATAACATTTTGGGCATGAGCAGGCGACACAAGAGTCCATGTGGAGTTTCCAATGAGAGCATCGTATTGCTCTTGCATCGCAGCTCGCCAAAGCCGATCAATAAGTGCCTATTTTATGGTGTTGGGGGTGGCATAAGAAGTGGGTAAATTTGTGAGTTTGGCCTATCGAGGATTAGGTTTGCGAATGTTGTTGGAAAGACGAGTATTGTGTAACGGGATGGAAGTAGTTGTCGATCCCGGGGGCTGCGAAACAGTGGAAGGAGGAGTGGGGGCAGTGGGTGGTTGTTGCGAAGGTGTCGTGGTAGAGTCATGTATGTCGACCACTTGGTCCGAGTCATGTATGTCGACCATTTGGGTCACTCAAGCTCACTTTTGGGTTCGAGTCATGTATGTCGACCACTTGGTCCGAGTCAAAACCACGCAAAACGTCTCCCTAGAGCACATGGGACGTTTTTCTTTCACGAGAACAAAGCCTTATCTCGAAATAGTTTGATTATATATTTCGAAAGGTTTTATACAAATACTGCGATATGCTGAAATTATGTTCGTCACTATCTCTAACAAAGAGTACTTGTTTATGCAGCCACCACCATGAGCCGTCAGATTAACAAGGAAGGTGAATTCGCTTATTGGAGCGGCCAGATTAATCCTCAGTAATCAATCAATCCTAGACATTTCTGAATCAAGTTATACGACATTCTTATGTGCCAATGGTTACACAACCAAAGAGCTCAGGGCAATAACCAAGGATCACACAACTTGCCCGAAAAACGCAACAATATCAAATTTTGATCTAAACTACCCTTCACTCACTTTGGCAGGAGAGTCGGAGTCATTTTCAGGGATCTTCCACAGAGTATTAACGAACGTTGGCACTCTCGTGTCAACATACAAGGTGAAAGTAATAAGTTCACCTTCATTGTCGATAACAGTCGAACCCAAGGTTCTGTCTTTCATAAACTTGGGCCAGAAGTTTGTTATCACGAAAGTGCAGTAACAATGAAAAAGAGAGAATAGAAAATTATAACCCGATTCGTAGTGACGTGGTAAGAGGGCCACTGCCTTGAAAACTATTTTGGTACGACCGTGGTGGCGATCAGCAGTTACCGGTAGTCCCCCAAGGTTTGACACTACAACGCTTAGACTCGCCCACTCGAGGCCAAGAGCTTTGGAACGATGATAGACATTTACCCAAATATATAGACTAAAGAAGAAGATAGGAGAGAGTTGTTGTGTACTTTGAAGTGCAGATCAGAGGCTCTATATATAGCCTGATCAGTGCAGTTAAGAGAGCCAAAACCGACTCCTACAAAACAGTAGTCAAGGGGCTGGAAACGTGGAGTGAGACCCTCACCCACTAACAATATTATTTGACTGAAACAAACTGACTGTTAGGTTAACAGATGAGAAACAAAAACAACAACTCGATCCAGGCCCAAAAAATAGCCTGATCAGTGCAGTTAAGAGAGCCAAAACCGACTCCTACAAAGCAGTAGTCAAGGGGCTGCAAACGTGGAGTGAGACCCTCACCCACTAACAACATTATTTGACTGAAACAAACTGACTGTTAGGTTAACAAATGAGAAACAAAAACAACAACTCGGCCCAGGCCCAACAAAATAGCCTGATCAGTGCAGTTAAGAGAGCCAAAACCGACTCCTACAAAGCAGTAGTCAAGGGGCTGGAAACGTGGAGTGAGACCCTCACCCACTAACAACATTATTTGACTAAAACAAACTAACTGTTAGGTTAACAGATGAGAAACAAAAACAACAACTCGGTCCAGGCCCAAAAAAATAGGCACGATTGCCAATTCCCAAATCCGAATCCGGCTGCGGGCATGGCGCGCACATGCGAGCTGTATTTAGCAGTATTAAGCACCTCACAAAGCCTATACAAAAGACTGCCTTGACCCTCTAGTGATAGTGTAAGGTAAGAGGAGTTATGTAAACACATAAAACTCCCTTTTCCTCATCAATGTGGGACAATTGGAAAAAATAGAAATGGCTCAAAAAGCCCCTATTTCCAACAAAGTTATCGTTCACAGCCAATGTCACGGGCATTCTTGATGTTGATAAGTCTATGCTTTCGCGATCCATTATTTGGGAAGACGGTCTCCATGAAGTCAGGAGCCCGCTGGTCGTTTACAGCAAGCTTACAGTAGCCCTAAGAAATTAAGACATTATAATGGTGTATATAAATGAATCGGAGTATAAGACCGTCTTAGCAAATAATTAAAGTGTTCTTTTTCGAATGTTTATTGATAGACATTTGTGATCTACATATCTTCACAAGAATTAACATCACTAACACGTCTTTCGACATTTTTGTACCTATAATTCCTAGCCAAATACACATAAACACACAAATTCACTACGAAAATGACCGTCAGAAACCAGTAAAAATAGTCAAGACGACTATGATTCAAATCCTTTCCAATCCATTTCTTTGTCGAAAACTTATTCACTATGATTATGAGAAAAGTACTAAGGAAGCTCCCAACACCAATGACACTAAGGTAAAGTCCCAAACCCATGCTCCTCATCGAGTCAGGGACTTGATCATAAAAGTACTCTTGCATTCCTACTAGTGAAAACCCGTCTCCTATGCCTAGCAATAGGAATTGAGGCGCTAGCCAAAACGCGCTCAATGAAACTCCATTTCGAGCACTAGTTAGCCTCTTTTTCTCAACCAAGGCAGATATTATTATCGCTATGATTAAGATGAACATGCCTATGCCCATCCTAGTAAGGATATTGATTCCTCTCTCGTTTTTGGTTGATTTCCTTACTAATGGGAGGAGTACCTTGTCGTAGAGGGCAACCGTGATAACCATCCCAATGGCGGTCATGATGAATAAAGTTGCCGGTGGGATTTCAAAGTGTTTGGAGAGTCTTCTATTCATTAAACTCCCCTGCTTGACATAAAATGTCGTTCCTTGTGCAATTCCTACACCAAATACTAAGCAACTTAGCCATATTGGTATCATGTGTATAACTAGCTTTAGTTCCTCGACTTGTGTTACGCTTGCTAGTCTCCATCGACTTGCAGGTCCATCGTTTTCTTGATCTTCTATGATAACGGCTTTATCCAAACATCTCTCGCAAATTAAATATTTTACTATTATTGAAAATCAAAATTATTGATTAGATTTTAATCCTAAAATTCCTGTTTATTAAAAAACAAGTTCAAATATTTTTTTTAATTTTTTTTTGGCGAAAAATGTTTCTAATATGTGAAAATTATTAATGATGTTACAATGAAAAGTTACATGACCGAATTTTTGTTTATACTAAAATTGGTTCGCATTTTTCGTTGAATATGTAAATATTATATTTAATTATTTAAGAAATATATTTATAGTAGTTTTTATAATAGAAAAAAATAGGTTTTAGTTAAAAAAATGATAAAAAAAACTTGATTTGTGCTTAATTGCACATTTTTGGAAAGTTGTGGGGCTAATTTGCTACAAGTGAAACTTAGTAGGGTTATTTGCACGTAGTTCATAAGTTATGGGGGTAATTTTCTACATCCTACATCCCCGCAATAAATTGATGGTAACTTTTTATCAGGAAATACTGACATTTGCTAAAACCGTATATATGTGTTACTTGCAATAATCAATGACTTTATCAGCTTATACATATGTATGAATTTATATATAGGTACCTGAGTCTATTGGTGTGACTCAAAGAGGGCTTGCCAGGCGACATGGAACCCTCTTACAAAAAGAGAAGGATCGGAAGGAGAAGGTAGATTTCGCTTGACAAAAGCAGCGACGAAGACTTGTAACAAAGTAGTCAAGGGACTACCAAGAGGGAAATTCTTGTACCTATAAAACGGCCTTCCAAGTTCATTTCTCCTTCGTATCATATTCCGATTCATTGTACTCCACTCCACCGTCGTAATACAACCCGTCAAAGAGTCAAGACTGTGGTGAAAACTACCTCATCGATTTTTGATTTCATATTGTAAAACGTTGCATCGATTCATTTCTAGATGTCAACTAGCTCATCGCATAAGGTGATAACCTCATTATGTTGCTATTCAAGAGTTAAGACTAAGGTTGAACACTAGCTCAACACGATCAAATGTTACAAGCCAATTTTGGTGAGCCCAGTGGCGTAGCCACCTTATAAGCAATGGGGTCTTGAGACTCCACAGGTTTTTCTAGATTTATTGAATCGTATGCAGACATATGTACGATTGTACTGATTTTTGACTAGGTAAGACCTCTTTATTTTATGAGTGGTTATTAAATTTACGTTAAAATCCCGCTGGTCAAATTTTCTGGCTATGCGACTGGGTGAGCCCACCTCTAAACTCCATAATTCAAAAGAGCAAATGAAAATGTTTATTAATCACACCACTAGTAGTACCACATTACATTGCCAATATGGCTAACAAACCAGTAAATAATGATTGATCCTCTTTAAACAAGGCTAATGATATTAATTATTCACAGGCACACTATGAAGCACGACCGTCTCAACAGTTAAACCCGGTCCAAACCCGAACAGAACACCCCAATCCAAACCTTCACCGGTGGTGGCAGCCCCTTCTTTCAAAGACTTCTTCCTCATTTCATCTAGGATGAACAAAACACAAGCACTAGACATATTACCAAATTCACTCAACACGTTACGGGTGGCAGCGAGTTTTTCCTCTTTAAGGCCCAATTTAGCCTCAACTTGGTCCAAAATTGCCGGGCCACCGGGGTGAGCGATCCAAAACAGAGAGTTCCAGTCACTAATACCGAGTGGAGTAAAGGCATCTTCAAGGGCTTTGTTAATGTTCTTTGAAATAAGCCCGGGAACGTCTTTTAACAAGTGGAAGGTTAAGCCGACTTCACGTAAATGCCCATCAATTGCTCCCTCGGAGTCCGGGAGAAGTGCTTGGGCCGCCCATACCATTTGGAAGAGGGGCCTTTCGATAGACAAGTCCGGATCTGACCCAACAATCAAAGCCCCAGCACCATCACCAAACAAGGCCTGGCCCACCATAGAGTCCAAGTGGGTTTCAGTGGGGCCACGGAAACAAATAGCAGTGATTTCAGAACACACAACTAAAACTCGTGCACCCCTGTTATTCTCAGCAAGGTCCTTAGCCATACGAAGGACTGTGCCTCCAGCAAAGCACCCTTGCTGGTATAGCATGAACCGACGAACTGAGGGACGAAGGCCAAGGAGCTTGGTGAGCTGGTAATCGGCCCCGGGCATGTCTACACCCGAGGTCGTGCACATTATGACATGGGTGATTTTGGACTTGGGTTGGCCCCATTCCTTGATAGCCTTGACCGCGGCCTCTTTGCCTAGCCTTGGAACCTCGGATACAACCATATCTTGTCGAGTGTCAAGTGACGAGCCCATGTACTCGGTCAAATTCGGCTTTTCCTTAAGGATGTCCTCGGTTAACAACATGTAACGTTTCTTGATCATTGACTTGTCGCCTGTAAAAATTCAAGCCATAAAAAGAGTCACCAGAAATGTACAAGTAGTTTGTCATTGTGTGACAATGAATGGCCTCTTAGCCTCGAGGCCCGTACTCCTTGTGATATGTCTAATTTGTGAATTAACAATTATCAATTGGCATTTTGCAATTATTATAATGCAGTTAGTCTTGCTGAAGACGGGTCGGAGCAAGTGACGAGTAATGCTACTCACAAAACGGGGGGGGGGACAAGGTGGCAAGACTTACGCGCTTCCCTCTCTCCTCTATTTGGGTCATTTGTGAGAGGAAATGGTATCCGTCACTTCAAAGTGACGGATACGTGTCGTTTTCAATGAGATTTTGTGATTATAATGATATTTTACAAATTACAATTGGCATTTTGCAATTATTATAAGAAATTTGTTACCCAAAATTTTAATTTTAGGCACGCGCCTAGTCATCTACAATAAGCTCTAGGCCTAGAGCATAGTATTTGCAATGCAGGTAATATAGCTAACATTATTTCTCCATCACAATCACTTATTTACTTTTGATTAATTACCTCGTATAAAGAATGAAAGATGTAAACGATTAGCCTAGACGGAACGAGTTATATGTACAACATGAATAATTTTTTAGGTCAGATGAACAAATATTCATACAATAACGATTTCCATAGAGCATTGGCCGAATGTTAAGATAGAAAAAAATTATAATTCTACCATAATATCATGGTCAGTCTATTACAGTGATAAGATAAGATTAGAAAATAAAGTAACTTACACATTCGCCTGAATTTCTCCTTAAGATCGGTCATGTGCTCACTCTTAGTAACACGAAAGTAAAAATCAGGATAATCAGCCTGGTACACACAATTTGGCGGAGTGGCGGTACCAATGGCCAAGATAGTCGCAGGACCATCAGCACGTTGCGCCTTCCTAATCTCTTCAAGTGATGCCATTTCTTTACTCAAAAATTCACCAAAAGTGATCAAATCTCGTAAAAGACTGTTACACGGTGTACAACTCTTGTTCGCTCCTTAAGTCTTGGAATTGTACCGTTGTACTTGGAAATGTAAATATAAGATATATTTAGGGGACAAATTATACAAGTGTAATATGTAATGTGAGAAATTATATAGGTGAAGGTGGTAGGTTGAATGGACGGGCAGATGAAATGCACGTTGATTTGGGAGTTAGGCTTGGTTATAGTATGGTAGTTGCATGGCCACATGAGCTTTAATACGACGTATTGTAATAAAATTGAAAATGCTGTACGTATTCAAATTTCTTAGTAATGTGTGATAACCAAAACCCTGTACTTACCAAATGGGCAAATAGTACCAAATAAATGAAATAATGCATCGACGAAATGAATGGCTATCATATATCTTAAGCACGCATTCTCATTTGTGATCGGTATATGCGTGGCAAATTAATAACGGGTTAAGTATTAATTATGTGGGTAGATAAGATAAAATAAAGCAGAGTGTGTAGGGAGTAGCAATTTGTTTTGTCTTATCTATCCACATGGACAGTATGTACTTGACCCGTCACAACCTTGTGATGGATATGTCTTTCGTCACAACTCACAACTGATCACAAGGGAGACTTGTTGTACGTATCTCAAGATTACTCCTATTATTATTTAACTTGTGAATATATAGGATCTAAATAATATGAATATTTATAATAGTTGGGCTTCAACCATCACCTTAAGGTTTTGGTTGAGTTGGTTCATCTATCATGAGGTTTTGGTTGAGTTGGTTCATCTATCAAGGTATCGGAGCCAGTGTGACCGAAGGTCACGGGTTCAAATCCTGACAACCTCAAAACACCTCAAAAACTCGAAGTGGAAACCCAGCACACGGTACGGGGGAGCCGGTGCACAACTAACCACTCTTCAAGCCCGACGGGCATTTGAGTGAGGGAGCGTAATAGGAATATTTATAATAGTTGGGCCTCAACCATCACCTTAAGATTTTGGTTGAGTTGTTTCATCTATCACTAAATACTGCGATTAAGGAATAGTCACAACAAGCGTAATCCTATGTATTTGATCTAATGTAATTTGGCAGGGCTTGTGATGACGAAGACCAGGTGATGAGAGGCAAGATTATATTGTGTGAAATCGCGAGGGGAACCAGTAGAGCGGTATTGTCATTTGGAGTAAAGGGGTACATGACTATGTATGCCTTCGACGAGGATGATGCCGAGGTAACACCTTACTCTCAAGTTTGCATGTCTAAGGACACTGGCTCAAGAATCTACTCGTATATCAATAGTTCCAAGTTAGCCACATCTTTAAAATAAAGATGGAAGATCATCTTTATAAGTGTCCATAAAATATAATAGTACGAGGCTTTTTTGGAAGGAGCCCAAGAGTAAATCCGTGAGGGGTTGGTCCAAAGCGGACAATATCGTACTATTATGGATAGTGAACACCGGTGTAGCAGAGGCCCAACACGAGATATTCACGCTTCCGCACAACAGCAATAACGAATGATCACACCAGTTGTCCGATAAATGCAACAATTTCATCTGTCTTTCATAAACTTGGGCCAGAAGTTATCGTTCACAGCCAAAGTCACTGGCACTCTTGATGTTGATAAGATGATGCTTTCCAGTTCCATTATCTGGGAAGACGGTCTCCATGAAGTCAGGAGCCCCGTGTGTTAAGGATTCAATCCCTTGATTAGAGTTTGATATTATTCACAAATATATAATATGAGGTACAACTAATTATAGCTACAATTATGAGATATGTTTACCTAAGTTAGTAAATACAATCACACTTATTTAGGAGAGAATAATGGCTAAAATATTTACACAATATTTACTAGCTAACACGCCCCCGCAGTTGGAGCGGTAGGGGACCGAACACTCAAACTGGGCAAAACCGTTGAAAAAGATGCCGGGGTAGACCTTCGTGAAAATATCAGCGTATTGGTCCTCGGCTGGCACATGAAGAACACGGACTTCTCCAATTTTTACTTTATCCCGAACAAAATGAATATCCAATTCGACGTGTTTAGTTCGTTGGTGCTGAACTGGGTTGCCGGATAAATAAACCGCAGAGTTGTTATCACAGAATACAATGGTGGACCGTTGGAGTGGCACATGAAGCTCAAGAAGCAAATTTCGAATCCAACTAGTCTCGGCAACGATGTTGGCAAAGCCCCTGTATTCAGCTTCAGCGCTTGATCGGGAAATTATTGCTTGTCGCTTTGACGACCAAGAAATAAGGTTGTCACCCATAAAGACACAATATCCGGATGTAGAACGACGAGAGTCGGGACACCCGCCCCAGTCAGCATCGGAATAGGCCGTGAGGTTTAGGGACTGAGATGGGCAAATAGTAATGCCGTGGCTTGCCGTACCTTGCAGGTATCGAAGTATCTTCTTAAGAAAATGAAAGTGCGAGGCACGCGGATCATGCATAAAGAGGCACACTTGTCGGACGGCATAAGAAATATCGGGCCTAGTAAAAGTAAGATATTGAAGAGCACCTGCTAAGCTTCGATATAAGAACGGATCATCAATAGGAGGACCGGAGTCCGCACTGAGTTTCGAACCGGGATCCACTGGTGTAGTGCTTGGTTTACATGAGCTCATTTTAGCTCGACTAATAATATCACGAGCATAGTGTTCTTGAGAGAGAAAAAGACCGTCTTTGGAGCGAGTGACTTTAATGCCAAGAAAATGATGAAGGGTACCAAGATCAGTCATTGCAAATTCTCTAGACAACACGTTGATAATGGACCGAATGAGAGCATTACTGGAAGCAGTGAGAATAATGTCATCCACGTAAAGAAGTAAATAGGCAGTATCAGTAGCCTTTTTGTAGATAAAGAGGGACGGATCACACCGACTACTAATAAAGCCTTGAGATAAAATGAACGTGTCAAAACGATGATACCATGCCCTTGGTGCCTGTTTTAGACCGTATAAAGATTTGCGAAGCTTACACACATAATCAGGGGCATCTGGATCAACGAAACCGGGTGGTTGATGCATATACACTGTTTCTTCCAAGTCACCATGTAAAAAGGCATTTTTAACGTCAAGTTGATTAATTGGTCATGACCTGGTTATAGCTAAACTGAGAACAGTGCGAATCGTTGTTGGTTTGACAACCGGGCTAAAAGTTTCATCACAATCAATTCCGACCTGTTGTGCCTTACTATTAACAACGAGGCGCGCTTTGTAGCGTTGTAATGTGCCAGCTGCATGAAATTTATGACGATACAACCAAAGACAGCGAATAACTGATGCATCAGTGGGTTTGGGGACCAAGTCCCATGTATGATTGTCCTTTAATGCGGTAAATTCGTCGGTCATAGCACGTTTCCAGTTAGGGTCGTCTAGAGCAGCCTTGGGTGATTTGGGAATAGGTGAAATGGAGTGTGTAGCAGTGAGGGCTTTGGGCTTAAAAATCCCATGCATGGCGCGGGTCGACATGGTATGGGTGGGTACGAATTTTACTCGTATTAAGAGGAGTAGCAATCATACCTGGGTCGGCTGTGAGATGGGATGAAGCACCCGTATCCATGTACCACGGGTCAACCTGATGTTGCACAGAGAGAGCCTAGAATACCTGACTTAAATCCGTGGGTTGAGGAGCCTCGGATTCCAGCATAAAAGCTTGGCCTTGATTGCGAGAGGACTGATTCCGAGTATAATTAGGTGGAGGCCGAGGGGTTGAGGTTGGCCAGGGGGTCCAGCCAGGGTAGGTTGGGTACGGGCAGGGAGGTGAGGTCCAGAGGGTAGGCCATGAAGGTGGTGGTCCCCACGGAGATGGGTAAGGCGTGGTTGGTTGAGGTGTGGCAGAGGGAAAACGAGAGGCAGAGGTTGAGTTGTTATTATTTGGACGATAATTATTATTCGAATTATTATTGTTGCGACGATAACGATTATTATTATGAGAATTATTACTACTACTATTGTGTTGTGGAGGAGCAGGGGTGGCCTTAGAGTTCTGGTCAGTCCACGAGTCAGGGGAAGGGGCGGCCGGAGCAGCCAAGGCCGTGGCAGGCTCATCACGGCCATATTTACGGTGGAGTTCTAATTCCAACATACTACGGGCAGTCTCAAAACTAGGCGTAGTCTGATTTATATAAGATGCGACAGTGTTATATTCATTGGGTAGGCCACGTACCAGTTGTATGACAAGGCGACGGTCGGTGACGGCGGCGTCGACATCCTTGAGCATCCCGGCCAATTCACGGAGGCGTTGACAGTAAGCCTCGAGTGATGGCATGCTTTCGAGTCGAAGTGAATTAAATTCGGCCTCGAGAGCGGCAGCGCGAGAACCTTTGTATTATTGAAGATATTTTCCACCCGAAGTCATGCTTCACGGGCAGTGGACTCGTCTTCTAAAACACGAGGTAGGAGCTCGTCACTCATGGTACCATAGATCCATTGCAAGACATGTGCATCAATTTTAACCCAAGCGGCATACGACTTATCGGTCTTTGGTGGAGCAGCCGTCCCATCTATGTGTGACAGAACGTCATGACCACGGGTATGGAGCTTGAAGAGGCGAACCCAAGATGCATATGTCACCTTCGTGCCGTCGAGAACACGAACCTTGTTTTGGATATTGGTAACCGTAAATACGGGATGTAATGGAGATTTTGTGGAAAATGAATGGGAGGCATCATCCTTAGTCATGGTGACTGCTATTTTCGAAAAAATAGAGGAATGATGAGAAGGCAGGCACAGAAACCGAGGAGAGATCGAGATGCTCGTCCTTAGCTTGATACCATGTTAAGGATTCAATCCCTTGATTAGGGTTTGATATTATTCACAAATATATAATATGAGGTACAACTAATTGAAGGAAATGTAGATTCATATACATACTAACATACTCATATATGTCTAATTAATTTGTCATAAAATTAAAACGGATTTTATGCATGCAAACAAAATATAAATAGAAGAGAAATCACATCCTTATATTGATGTTTCGGTTTTATTGGGCACAAAAGAAATCTTCTTTTCTTTTGTTCTTGAGCTTTCCTTATGGATGAACAAGATCTAAGTATAAGATCTCTCCCTAAGCTTTATACCCAAGGCTTTCTCTTAATCTAATTAATATTATTTTGAGCTAGTATAATATTAATCTAGGTAGAAAATTGAACCAAAAATAAATTGTAACACTTGAATATTTTCGGTTTTTATGAGAGAAGATTAGGAGGATTTATTCTCTCTAGGATTGTTATTTTTGGAAGAACAAGTGAATGAATATGATACAAAACATTTTGTATATAATTAGGTAAAAATATGAGAAAACCATCATGGTTTTCTCTTCTCAAAAACCGGGTGGTAGGGGGGCTTTTGGGTGAGCCAATGCATGAAGTTGTTGCTCTTAACAATGTTCATAGGCTTGCATGGCTAGACTATTAGGTAATTATTATGTTTACTTAATAAATTAATCAACACAATATTAACCCAATACCCCATTATTTCGGTATAATCATAATATGGTGTCCATATTATTTTTGTCAATTTCTCAATATGTAACATGTCACATGTAACATAATTTGTTATGTATTTTTAACATATTAAAAATCAACGTATTAATAAAAATACGTCATATACAAAAATCGATTTAGTAATTTCATAATTACTTGTGCCGAAATATTTTTACCAATTTATAAATCGCATTTACAAAAATTCATTCAATTCCGATTGTTTCCTTAAACAATAATTTCATCCGAGTAATGAAACAATTCGATTACTCAGACCGTATCTCATTTAATCACATTTCAATATGATACGTAAATTTTACTTCCAAAATCGTCCGTCAATTTTCAAGTAATTTAATTAACTCGTAACGTTATACGATTAATTAAATAATCAATTAAGAGTATTGCCCTTTAGGTATGACCTAGGGGTCAACTGATCACCACCGTCACACGACAAGAATGTCAAACTCTAGTCGACCAATCATTACCGATATATGTTGACCAGTTGACAGTAACAATATTACTTCCCAATTGCATTCATTTTAATGAGACTTAAACATGTGATCATCATGATCAACAGTCGTGATCGCATTATTGTCGGAGGACATATATTCCAACACTAATTATAACTACAATTATGGGATATGTTTACCTAAGTTAGTAAATACAATCACACTAATTTAGGAGAGAATAATGGCTAAAATAATTACACAATATTTACTAGCTAACACCGTGGTCATTTACAACTAACTTACAGTAGCCCTAAGAAATTAAGACTTTATAATGGTGTATATATAAATGGTTATCATCAAGACGAAATGTTTAAATGAACTGGAGTATAAGATCGTCTTAGCAAATAATGAATCCATTCTCTAATAAAATTTGTAATACTACGGTTTTATGAGCCTCTGGGTACTCTATCGAGTGGGCCTTACACTGTCGAGTAAGGGTGTTTTGCATTTTAAAATAGTTTCTGAGTTGTAGGGTACTCGATCGAGTACGTCAGTTACTCGATCGAGTGGCTCGGTTTACGGGTAATGTTTTGTCGGGTTTTGTTAATGATGCGAGATAAGTATAAAAGGTTGCCCGTCACTTTTCTTAGTTTCTTTTATTTATTCTAAAACCTAAGTGAGGAGAAAAGGAGTTACGTAGTTTGTCTGTCATCGCATCATTAGCAAATCCCGGAGCTAGAGGTGTCGGATTTTATCGTTCTTTACACCGTTGTGATCCTTGCGTCGAGGGTAAGCTTTACATATAATTTTTATACTGTTTTGTTAAAGTTGGTTAAACCCTAATTTTGGGATCGGAGGTTTTCTATGTTTTGTTGATGTTAGATTGTGATTGTATGACTATGTGTATATGAGGAGGGTTCATAGAAGAAAGATTTTGAGACAGCTGCTAGATCGTCTGAATAGTGATTGCATACCAGGTAGGGTTTCCCTACTCAGTATTAGTCCCATAATGTGTTGGTGGTGATTTGTGTTTGTTGATTGCTATCATACGAGTATTGTGACGGTTGTTGGTGTTGATTGTTGTTTAGTAGTTGTGATTGTTTGTATCTGTCTGTGTTCTTCGGGGCGCGTCCCTGGCTGAGTGGAGTCACTTGCGGGAGTGGCTCCACGCCCATTATTCGCCTTTTGTGGAACCCGCCACAGAAGGGATGTGCACATTAAGGAATTCGGGTTTATCGCTCAACGTAGATGAGCGGGGATTAGGTGGGAACGGCTGCGGTCCCCCACTGGCGGCGTGGAGTGACCTGTTGCGATGGGCACTCTGGCAGGGCTACACACTTTAGTGTGTAGTCAGTATTGTGGAGTTGGTGATGGAGTTCGTAGTATATCCGTGACGATTGAGTGTGTTGTTGTTTGTTGTGTTGTTGGATTATATAAAGTGTGTGATTAGTACGACCCGTTTAAATGTTTTAAAAACGTGGTGATCCATTCGGAGGTGGTGAGCGATTATTGAGCGGTATGATATGACGCGTATGGGATAGCCGGGATGAGTCATCACGTGGCGCTTAGAAGTCTTCCTTGTGTCGACGATGTTTTATAGCTTTGATAGTTTTATCGGATATCTGTCGAGAACCTTGTATTTCAGTTTAACAGTTTTGGTTTTGATCATGTAATCACTTTAAACTATATTGTTATTTAAATTATGTTTCTTCATTGTCATTTGATTATCATTGCCTCGGGTAACCGAGATGGTAGCACTTCCATACCTTGAGTGGTCCTGGTAAGGCACTTGGAGTATGGGGGTGTTATAAAATTAGTTTGAGGAAACTTGATTTTGTAAACATTCTAGTTAGAGTCTCTAGACGGAGTAGTCTTAGCTTGTTGGTCCTTTTTATTGTAAGTGTTTAAGTAGTCGGAGTAGATCTGTAACACCCCGTAAATTTGAAGACCTTTATTATATTTTAAAAGTAATATTTTAATCTATTTTAATTTAATATTAATTTATTTGAAATAAAATTTATTTGATAAAGTATAATCTTATTTTATTTTGAAGAAATGTAATTATTTTTGATAGTTTAGAAATGTTTAAAAGTGATTTAAAATATATTTAAACCTTTTCCTTTAATAAAATAGATTTCGGATAAAAGTCGTAAAATTGGGATTTTCCCATTTCTTACGGTTGTCGGGTAAACGAGTTTGGATATTGGGCATATGAGTACTTAATCTTTTAGTAAAATCGTGTTTAACAACTTTAATATTCTCGGAAATCGCGTTCGACGAATATTTCTAATTTCCGTCGAAACGAACCAAAACGTAAACAATTGAAACTCACCCAAACACTCTACCCCAAACCATGCACCCTCCATCCTCCATGGGTCTCCTCTTCATCTTTCATTTCCTCAATTCTCATTCTCTCTCTTCCTTTCACCAAACACCAAATTCATCTAAAAAAAATCCTCCTTACAATCCCTAAATCCTTCATAAATCCTTCATTCCTCCACCAATTTGCATAAAAATTATATATTCGGAATCCTCTTTTCATCCTTCATCTACTAGTAAGCTTTATTTTCATTTCCCCCAATTTTTGTTTAAGACACTTTTTTTAGGGTTTTGAATTTAAGCTTAATAATTGTGTTTTTGTTGTTCTTAGAGGTGAAGAATTTGAAGATGAGTTAGGTGACTCATATGTTGTTGAAGATGAAGAGTAATTTTGGGTTTTAGAAGTTTTCTCAAGTTATTACTTGTCTCTTTGCTAGCTTAAGGTAACTATTCCTAATTACTCGACGAATTAATGTCACATTAGTAGTTGTATTTGTTGTTTGTTGTTGTTTATTGTCGTTTGTTGTTGTTTGTTGTTGTTTGGGACGATCTTGTTGATAAATGAATGAATGGAGTAAGATGAGTATGCTTATATTTAGTTTATGTTACCCATTTGTATATTATTGTTTGAAACAAATTTGGATGAGGAATTATGTGTTGTGAAAAGTCCGTGTTTTGGCTGGAACGCGTCAGTACCGGACCGAGACGGTTTCCAATGTTTCCAAAAATATGACAGATTGAACGACATCGAAAAATTAGGTGGTTTAGCCACTTGAATCACTCAATTCGGAGTCCGTATGAGTAAATGGCGTCGTTTTATCGATTAAAATTTATAGAAAAGTTTACCCTTGTGTGAGACGGTAATTTATGCTATTTTATTATGCGAGGATTTTGTGGAATTAGTTATTTTGTAAGTTGGAATATATTTTCTTATGTTGATAGTCTTTCACATGATAGAAATTGGGAATGACATGAGAATGATATTGTGATGAATTTTGTGATTTGGGCCAAAGTAGGCCAAGACTACGAGTGGGCAGTTGACCGAACGAGTTTGGTCAAACTAGGTTTAAACCGGTCAGTCTCGATTTGACCGATGACCCGTCGCGGGACTCGGGTCGAGGGTTTGTCTTTGAGGTGAGATTGATTGTTATAGGGTGTTTTATGTTATGCCTTGATATTTGTAATTATCATTTCACATGTTGGTTGTTGGATGCTTTGGATGCCTTATACTTGAGTCTTGTTGCCTCTTTGCCATTTTAGCTTGTTCTCATGGATTATGGTACTGTTGGTTAGCTGGAATTTGGATTATTATTGATATTGGAGATATTGTTGGATTGTCAGTTGAATATGCTTTTGCGTAACCTTTCATATGATAGAGTGTGTATGATAATTTGTGTGTGCAAGTTTGGACTCTTTGCCCCTCTTATGGTTAATTGGGTGTCCTACTTGTCTTGTGTGGCGTGGGCTAAAGTATTCAAGCTGGGACTAGATCCTAGGTGAGTATTTCGGCCTTCGTCATAGATAGGCCATTATAGTCTTTGACGAGTGTATGTTCACATCTTAATAGCCTTTGTGTCTTAGCTTGGTGGGTTTATATCCAAGTTTGGGCATGACCTTCTGACGTACTCGTAGAAGTATGTTGTAACACCCCCATACTCCAAGTGCCTTACCAGGACCACTCAGGTATGAAGACATCACCATCTCGGTCGCCCGAGGTATGATAATCAAATAGACAAAACAGAAACAACATTTATTATAAATAGTTTAATGAATAAATACAATCCTCAAAACCAAACCAAAGTACGATACAAGATTCTCAAACGACTGTTCTAACTGAAATGTAAAATAAACTAAGGCTACAGCGGAAGACTCCTATGTTTGTCGTGGCATCCCAGCTATCCCAGTACTCATCTCAATACCTGCTCAATATCTGCTCACCATCCCCGAATGGATCACCGCAGGTTTACAAAACAACACCGGGGTCAGTACTAATCACACAATCAATATAGATAACAATAATAAGATAACAGACAGCTGAACTGTCACACACACACACACACATACCACCAACTCCCATCATCTCAATACTGACTGTCCACTGGACCAGCCCTGCCAGTGGGGGACCGCAGCCGTTCCCACCTAAGCCCCGCTCATCGTACGAGCGATAACCCTGTCCCATTAATGTGCACATCCCCTTCCGTGGCGGGTTCCATGAAGGGCGAAACTAGGGCGTGAAGTCACTCCCGCAAGTGACCCCACTCAGCCGAGAACGCATCTCGAGAACCACAGACAACCAATCACAATCACAATCACCATCACAATCATCATATCAAATAACTAATTACAGCACATCACCAATATCCCATTATGGGACTAATACTGAGTAGGAAATCCTACCTGGAAAGCACAACAAGCAGACGGTATCTACAGCTGTATCAAAACGCCTCTTCTACGAATCCTCCTCCTATCATATAGCACATAAAGACTACCAATCACTTACTACTCATAAAACCCCCAATCTCTAAATTAGGGTTTAATCAATCCCAACAAAACATTATAAAAATTGTATTAAAAGCTTACCCTCGACGCAAGGAATCCAACGATACGAACTACGACACGAACTGACCGTCTGAACTCCGGGAATTGCTAAGAATGCGATTAGGAAGATGAAGCGGCTGCTTTCTTTCTTAAACAGGTTTTAGATTTTGTAAAAGTGAATTAAAACAATGACGAATATGTTTAAATACCTTAATCGCATAATTAACAAAACCCGAGAAAACTCCCCGTAAAACCGGACACTCGATCGAGTACCCAAGGTACTCGATCGAGTACCCCCTTACTCGATCGAGTACCCCAGCTACTCGATCGAGTACCCAACAGGTCAGAAACTATTTTATTTCGCAACTTGCCCATACTCGACAGAGTAAGGGCTACTCGATAGAGTACCCCAAGACATATAAATACGGAGTATTACATATGTGGTCAGCTTAAGTACTAGCCAACCCTTTGGTAGACTCCTTAGGGGTACTCATGTGTGTAATCATGGGTCTTGGATGCGGTATTTTCCGCATGTCGCTAGGTCTGTGCAGGTTTAGGACTAGGGTGTTTACCTTACCTCGTGGTATAGACTCGAGTTACAGAGTGACTATTAACTGTCCTAAGAACTTATGTATGTCTCTAGATATATTGTCCTTTCTTGTTTGATGATTCTATGAATCATAGAAGGTGAGATGCAAGCCGGCTATGGTTGATAGAGTTTGGATTCCTGGATGTTATGTGATTCACATGATAGTGTAATATGAGTCGGTCTAGTATTCACATGCTAGGACTATGTGTTGTTATATTGTTGTTCACATGATAAGCACGATTGTCTAGCATCTATATGCTAAGGCTATATGTGATTCGTATTCATATTTTTATGTTTACATGTTATATTAATTATGACATTTCGTGGCTGGGAGAACTCGGAGTTACTCCCCACTGACTGTGGCTTTCGTATTTGTATAAAATGCGATTGGCATGTAGGTGATGCATATATGGGGTACATGGACGAGCTAGCGAGCAAAGTAAATTTGGGACCTAGATTAGCTTTATATTATTGTGACCCTTAAACACTTTTATGTCATACACTTTTTAGGGACATATGTCTCCCTTTTTCATATTTGGGTTGTATAACTTTGTTTCGCGACTTTAGCGATGTTTTATGTATGTGATTTATTTTGGACCTTGCATGTTTGACACCTTCCCATTTGAATTTTTTTCCAAAATAGGTTTTTTTCACAAAATAATTAACAAAATAGGTTAACTTTTAACTTTATTACCGAAAATGGGTCCACGTAGGATCGGATTTGGCGAAGCTGGGCAATGGGTAAAGTCGTTGAGGCGGTCAGCGACTTGCTTCCACGCTATATTCCATAAAACCCCTCTTCTTTCCCAATTCCCAGTCCTTCATTCCCAAATAAAAAAAAATACCAAATCAAAACCCTAACTCCTCTTACCCGATTTTTCCTCCAAAAACCACCCCAGATCAGTCAATTAATTTGATTAAATGTCAAGTTATTGGTCTCTATTCAATATCAAACAAGTATTTGGTGTTGATTTGTGCTATATTGTTCTTCATGATGATGATGATGATTTTTTACCTGACAAATGGAGGGATACTAAAAGAATGGATTGTAGAAATGGAGAAAGGATTCGTGAAGAACACTGATGCTGAAGTTGGAGAGGACGCAGATGCAAGTCGCTTGGGGGGCTGGCGACTTGAGCTATAACCGCCCACTCCCACAGCGACTTTATCCTGAGAGGGGGTATATTTGTGCAAATTAAGCCTGCTACTGGACTTCTGAAATCGCCTAGGGGGAGGACGACTACAACTCAAAACGCTCGCTCACCCAGCGACTTTGTTTAAAGTACCATACTGAGGTTTGGATTGGCATAAAGTGGCACCTTGGGTATGGTCGCTGATCGGGTGAGCGACTTGAATACGAGCCTAGCTTCGGTGATTACGTGGACCCATTTTCGGTAATAAATTTGAAAGTGAACCTATTTTGTTAATTATTTTGTGAAAAAGCTCCATTTTGGAAAAAAATTCTTCCCATTTGGATATTTTTATAACAAGTTCAGGTTTTAAAAATTACAAATTTTTACCCAAATGAACCTATTACAAACATATCCATGCAGTTTTTATCTAGAATTATGTATTTACTTTTCCGCAATGAATGAGGGTGTCACAAGATCAGTAGATCACTTCACTTATTAATAAAACATCGTGTTGATCTCTCGTTACTTTTATTTCCGCTGTATTTATCTTACTTGTTCTTCACTTACATTTTTATTTAACAACGGTTCTAGACACGGTTGCTTTTGGTCAATAGAATTAATCTCTTGTGCTAAGACAAACAAGCAACAATCAGATCAACCGTTGCCTTACAATTCAACAATCATTCTTAACAACGTGATACACTCTTAATGAATCGATTTATTTGATGTATCCACTTGTTCTTCATATCATTAATCAACTTGCTTTAATTCAATAAAGATTAAGTTGAACTTTTTAAAATAGTACATAATTCACCCTCTCCTCCTTTTAGGTACTTAGAATCATAAACTCTTTAGTAATTTACTCAAAACAAAATTATTAAATGAATCGGAGTATAAGATCGTCTTAGCAAATAATTAGTTTTTTTTCCAATGTTTATTGATAAACATTTGTGATCTACATATCATCACATGAATTAACATCACTAACACGTCTTTCGACATTTTTGTACCTATAATTCCTAGCCAAATACACATAAACACACAAATTCACTACGAAAATGACGGTCAGAAACCAGTAGAAATAGTCAAGGCGACTATGATTCAAATCCTTTCCAATCCATTTCTTCGTCGAAAACTTATTCACGATGATTATGAGAAAGGTACTAAGGAAGCTCCCAACACCAATGACACTAAGGTACAGTCCCAAACCCATGCTCCTCATCGAGTCAGGAACTTGATCATAAAAGTACTCTTGCATTCCTACTAGTGAAAACCCGTCTCCTATGCCTAGCAATAGGAATTGAGGCGCTAGCCAAAACGCGCTCAATGAAACTCCATTTCGAGCACTAGTTAGCCTCTTTTTCTCAACCAAGGCAGATATTATTATCGCGATGATTAAGATGAACATGCCTATGCCCATCCTAGTAAGGATATTGATTCCTCTCTCGTTTTTGGTTGATTTCCTTACTAATGGGAGGAGTACCTTGTCGTAGAGGGCAACCGTGATAACCATTCCAATGGCGGTCATGATGAATAAAGTTGCCGGTGGGATTTCAAAGTGTTTGGAGAGTCTTCTATTCATTAAACTCCCCTGCTTGACGTAAAATGTCGTTCCTTGTGCAATTCCTACGCCAAATACTAAGCAACTTAGCCATATTGGTATCATGTGTATAACTAGCTTTAGTTCCTCGACTTGTGTCACGCTTGCTAGTCTCCATCGACTTGCTGGTCCATCGTTTTCTTGATCTTCTTCTATGATAGCGGCTTTATCCAAACATCTGTCGAAAATTATGAAGCAAACCATATATAACCTTAATAAACCAACTAAACCAAATAAACAACAAGTTTCCTTCCTTAAAAGACGATAGTCTTAACTTAAGACGAGAATATGTAAACATTTTATAATAACGAGTGACGCTTAACTTATAAATGTAGCAAATCAACCACATAAGTTTCTCTTAATGTGCAATTAACCACATATCTTATTTTTAAGAATAAAATTTGTTAACTAAATATTTTACTATTATTGAAAATCAAAATTATTGATTAGATTTTAATCCTAAAATTCTTGTTTATTGAAAAACAAGTTCAAATATTTTTTTAATTATTTTGGCGAAAAATGTTCTTACTATGAGAATTATTAATGATGTTACAATGAAAAGTTACATGACCAAATTTTTGTTTATACTAAAATTGGTTCGCATTTTTTTGTTGAATATGTAAATATTATATTTAATTATTTAAGAAATATATTTATAGTAGTTTTTATAATATAAAAAAATAGGTTTTAGTTAAAAAAATGATAAAAAACTTGATTTGTGCTTAATTGTACATTTTTGGAAAGTTGTGGGGCTAATTTGTTACAAGTGAAACTTAGGGGCTTATTTGCACGTAGTTTAAGTTATGGGGTAATTTGCAACATCCTCGCAATAAATTGATGGTAACTTTTTTCAGGAAATACTGACATTTGCTAAAACCCTATATATGTGTTACTTGCTATAATCAATGACTTTATCGGCTAAACTGGCTGACATAGGTACCTGAGTCTATTGGTGTGGCTCAAAGAGGGCTTCCCGGGCGACTTGGAACCCTCGTACAAAAAAGAAGGATCGAAAGGAGAAGGTAGATTCCGCTTAACGAAAGCAGCAACAAAGACCTGCAACAAAGTAGTCAAGGGACTACCAAGAGGGGAATTCTTGTACCTATAAAACGGCCTTCCGAATATAAACACCAAGAGAGACACAGCCATTGTTAAGGCAAGTATCAAAAACCCGAGACCCCATGCGACATTATCTTGCATATACACAATCAATGTTACTCCGAAGAAGATCCCACAACAAAGGGAGATATTCCACCAGTTGAAGAAGGACATCTTTTGTTTCCTTTCCTTGGCATTGTTTTCGTCGAATTGGTCAGCTCCGAAGCTTTGTAAACATGGTTTGTAGCCGCCGGTTGCGAGTGAGACGAGGTAGATGGCTAAGAAGAAGAGGACTTCATGTTTTTTGTTGCCATGCTCACATGTGGTGCAAGGTTTAAGGGTTGGTATGTATTCCGCCATGGTTAGTAGACTTAATCCCTGACAAGATTTAATTAAAAATATAAATTGTACTTCGTAACTAAACTAGACTTGATTAAATAAATGATATATGTGGTTTGCAAGCTATCACGTATACTCGATAATTTATTCAGTACGCATCAAAAATAGCGGTTATGGGTTTCCTCGTCATCAAAAACAGAATCAGTAGTTAAAACTTAAAAGTGTAAAGGGTAAACATTATAATATCAAGATTTGTTGCTGATTCTTATACGCCTAAAAATAGAAATGATAACTATTAATCGGGACCAAGGAGTAACACTTTGTAACTGAACACTCCTTATTGTTCCAAGTGTTATGGGACTCCCTAAAAATAAAGCTATAGTTAGTGCAACAATGTAACAAACTAACAATTAATGGTAGAATTGAAATATTTGTTTTTCATTAATCACACCAATCAAAGATACATCAATAAAACACTTCCAACTCTATTCAACACTACCAACAAGGCCACAACATTGGGCCACTTACCCATAATACTTGACTAAACTAACCCACTAGCATGACCCCCACTAATGACTTCACCAACTTATCCAATAATGAACACATTCAACAACCAACACATGCCTGCCTAAATTAGTAATCTCACTAGTAAAATTGATCTGACCCGAATAATTCAATTTGATACCCAAATTCAAGACCCGAAGTTGACCCGAACCCGAATTCACCCAATCCGATATAACCCGCTCGAATATTTATTGTTACAAGCTGATTGTTATCCATAAATTATAAATAACTTGATAATAGCTGATCCGAAAATGACTCGAACCCGACCCGAAGTCTACAGACCCGAAATGACCTAACTCGAAATTGACCCGAACCTGACCTGACCCGTTTGCCAGGTCTACCCACCGTCTCGGTCACATGTTTACTTATTTTTTTTACGAGTGTCTTATTTATTTATTTATCTTTTCAAATTAAGAAAGATTTTGCCGAGTAATTTGATCACTCAAATATATTATTGTCCACTTAACATCCAATAAATATACTTTGTGCCAAATTTAAAGGTAAACAATTGACTAACACGGATGATATTATTGATTTTGAAACACTCTCAGTCGTGCGTCGGTTGATAGTTGCACATCATCACATGCATCCATTTTCTGTCATGAAGCCCCCCTCCTAGTGGCGTGTCCAAAAAAATATTAAAACTATTTTTACAAATAAAGGTATAATTTTATATATTTTATTTATATTTTCCCTTAAATGACGGATAAAATACACAAATCGTTTTTCAGTGTCCTTGGACCTCGGAACTTTACACATGGCTCCGCCAACGAGCCCCTCCTAGGCCGAAATCTAACAATCTAATAACAACTCATCGTAATAATCATCATAATCACGATCAATATACACGTGACGAGGATTTAAGGGTCAAGACACGAACTCGATTGATGAAGTCACAAAAGTAATAAACTTAGGCCTAGTAAGCAAAATTTGGCAAAATAATTACTCTCTTTGTTCCCGTGAATTATTTACATTTGTTTTATTTTATAATAGCGAAATAGAATAAATGTAAACTATTAACTGTAACGGAGAGGGTAATATAAGAGATTAATAATAAGAAAGGAACTTACACAAACATAGAGGGAGGCAGAAAAGAGAATCATAGCATAAGCACCAGTATAAGAATCAGCAACAAATGCACCAACCAGAGGCATTACCGCAGTAACACCAGACCAAATGTTTACACTTTTAACTGCTGTTTCCAGATCTTGTTGCATCACTTTTGTCATGTATGTTATCAGATTTGTTCCTATTCCAAAGTAACTCAGCTTTTCACTAAACTCTATTGCTGCATTTCAAAAAAAAAAAAAAATCAACACAATTATTACATACTGTATATTACATCGCAATAAACTTGGATAAGACTGTCTTACGAAAAATGTTATATTTGTGTTGGATCAAAAGGGAGATTGTGTTGGATTACACAAAATGACGTGACAGATTCAAATTACAAGCAAATTACAAAAATAAAATTACAGTAAAGTATATACAAAAGATTCACTTTATCCATAGAATCGACCTGAATTAAACAATCAAACTGAAGTAAAAAATCAAACTAAACGAACTGACTATAACTATCTGAAATAGTTTCATTCAACTTTAATTTTCTAATATACTTAAATTTCGATTCATCAAACATTTTCCTGACATTACTTAAGGGGTTAGTCACTTAGTCTTGCTTAAACCGCCTGAATTTTACAACCTACTAGTATTGTTTTAGTCAGCATTAAATGAATCACATAGTATAAAAGATGTCATCTTAAGCTTAAGACAGTATGAAACGAGACTCTATGTTAGTAATGAATTCGAGAGTAGTTAGGTGAAGTTACCTAGGATGAAAAAGGCAGCTTTCCAACAACCAGTAGAAGCTCGAAGAGGAACTCTCCCTTTGAAATCAATTGATGAATCATGAACATACATTTTTGTATTATCTTCATCACTATCTTTTCCTTTTGTTACATTCATTTTCTCTTCTTTTATTTGTAGTTGATAATATGAACAATGTTCCTTTGTGTGTATATTATACGACTTTATTAATTATTAAGTCTTTATATATAAGATTTGATGAGGGAAGAGTAATCTTCGAGCAACGTTCTTGTAATGATTGTTGTTCCAAATATGAATACAGCTACTACTTAAGTAGTAAATAATTAAATATATGTCACTCATATCAGATAATGTTATTTCTTTAATATATTATTATATATCTCTTTTAATATGATCATCTTAATCCATAGGGTATATTACCAATACTATATTTAAATTTGTATTATCCCCCTAAAATGCATTTTGCTAAAATTTCCATGAGTTTGCAAAAGAAAGAAAATCAAAATCTTACCCGTCATCATTATTCTTCTTCATTTTCGGAAGATTGACATGATAAATGCGTATAAAACTCGTCAGCCAATTTTGATAGGTATAGAACTCACTCGACGATTTGAGTTATGTATACGACTTGCTAAACAATTCATGTTACGTATAAAACTTGTTAGACAATTTAAGTTGCATAACATACCTATCAATTTACTTGCACATACTGAATTAATCAAGTTGCAAAGAAAAATGGGTTAGGGGTAATCTTTCTTTTTAGGGTTTTTTCGACTAAAAGACATTTTTGTGTTTTCTTGGAAACTCTTCGAGAATTTCACGAGTGGGCGCCATACATTATCGTCCCATCGGCAGGATAACAAAATATACCCTAGACTGGGTAAGGCCTAGCCTTGAACGTAAACCAGAAAAACAAAAAAAGGCTGGACAACTCTATGGTAATTTATACTTTATGTATCTTTTTCAGTATTATTATTATTATTAATATGGGTTTTCTAAAATATACAATAAGAATACATGTTAAGAAGACTGAAATAAAAAGTTTTATGATAAATATTATTATCGTATAATTATTGGTTTTATTTAAGACTTTGTTCAAGTGTGTAATGTCATTATCTTATTACAACAACATGTCATCTACACGCTAATTTAATTTCCTTCATTATCACCATCGTATTAATTGCTCCGCGACTTTGATGTCATTAACATGGATGCAAGTGTATAATAACAATTACCAATTAGTATCATTGTATACAGGTATATCCGTCTATTAGACATGTCAAATATGTCACCACTTTTATAATAAGAAAATCCCGACCATCCACTTGTTGTTTGTCTTATTATGACCTATTTGACCCGTTTATAACTTTAAACGAATAATGTTCGTCTAAAGTCACATTTTGTGAACAATTATTTTGTTTTCTTAAAGACTAAAAGAGTGTCATGATGTAGATCTGGAAACATATTCACGTAAATACGGTGTAAAAAACAATTGTTATACTTAAACATGTTTGACTTTTGTCTTTTAGTGGCAAATTAGAACTTTAATCTTAGTTATTTTTTTATTTAAATTAAATTATGATTATAAATTTGTCATTAGATGCCCTCAATTTGGAGTATTAAATCTCTTAAAAATACTGGAGTGTTGACTAAGTCAATTAGTCAAGCCATGTTATGCTAGTGATTCATGATGTCTTAGGGTTGACTTTCCACAGCCTGTGTTACTACACTATCCCACCTAGGGGTGTTAACGAGCCGAGCCGAGCCCGAGTTTGGCCTTGCTCGGCTTGTGCTCAAGAACCAAAACACGAGCTTGAGCCGATCTCGAGCTTACCCGAGCTTGGAAAAAATGTGCTCGTTATCAAGCTTGCGAGCTTTAATGCAAGCTCGAGCCAAACTCGAGCTCAAATCGAGCCTATATATAATTGCTAATTTTTTGATTTTTTTCCTTCCAATATTTTCAATAAAAAGGCTCGAAGGTTATATGTAAAAATATTTGACAAATCAGTGTGACATTAGATATCTGTGATACAAATATATAATCATGATAGAATATTTTTAGAACATATGAGCAATATTATATCTAATCACACAAGTTCGAGCCGCTCGCGAGCTTTTCAAGTCGAGCCAGCGTTTGCTCAGCTTGGCTCGTTAAGCTCTCGAGCCGAACCCGAGCCCGAGCCCGAGTCGAGCTCGCACGAGCCGAGCTTTAACCGAGCCGATCTCAAGTTGCTCGCGAGCTGTCTCGTCTCATTAACAGCCCTAATTGCAACCTAATCACTTAAAATAGGTAATGTGTTTATAACAATAATGTTCATGTGATGCCAAAATTTAAACAAAAACAATTGACTAACAAAAAGATCGATGTGATTCACCAATGGCCAATTGGCCAGGGCTCAAATATGAGTGTTATGTAATTGTTTCACTCTTTATTTATTGGTGTTATTTTATGGGTAGAGTTGGTCCATCGTCCTACTCGTAAACAACACTGATAATTCCATATCTACTAAGAGTGTTATTCGAAATATGCGAAAACAGAAGGAGAATAAATATACCAGTCGAAGACGAAATTAGAAGCGATGAGAAAGAATAAACCCGAATGTAGTGCCGTGTATAAACCACTGCCTTGAAAACTATTTCTCCGGTACGACCGTGGTGGCGATCAGCTAGTGCCGGTAGTTCCCCAAGGTTAACACTACAGCCTCGACGCAGTTCCGCCCACTCGGAACTGAGAGACTTGGAACGAAATAATAGTAGAACTTTACCCAGAAATTTATTAGAAGAGCAAAAGAGAAAGAGAGAAGATAAGTGTGATAATTGATGTGTATAAACTGAGAGGGGATGCTCTATTTATAGCAAACATAGAGCAACAGAGGAGCAAAAACGGTTCCCCATAATCAGAGGTCAAAGACGTGATTAGTGGAGATTAAACAGCTCCTTAATCGCCCCCACTAACAGTCTTATTTGACTGATTCTCAAAGCAGTTAAATACACAGCCCACTTCACACTCAAAAGCCCAAAAAGGTAAAAGGGGGCCTTTGGCCCGCACCGCAGGTGCTCTACCCAAACCCAAACCCGAGCCCGAGCTCGAGCCGGGCCGGGCCGGCGCGCGCGCGCGTGTGTGTGTTGGACCCAAACCCACTGGCCCAACAAACACACACAAAACCCACCTTGGACCAATCTCTTAGCCCATCAGTAGAAGGTAGCAATATAAACAACAAGAAGAGGGAGTTTCCCACCGATGTGGGACAAACTCCAACAACTATTGTTGCTTTTCACTGCATCACTTCCAACAATCCCCCACTGATGGAGAAGAAAAGAACTAAGAAAAAACTGGGTAAAGGAAGGATTGGATACTTAGGTATCAATATCTTTCGATTTGAATTGACACTTTAGTGCAATGAGGAAACAACTTACTTACAGCGAGAGAATATCTTGCGATTTGAATTCCTAGCCGAGCTTCCTGTCGATACCCCCACAACACATATCATACCTTCATATTAGGATCGTTCCGCGAAAGTGCAACGCGCTCTTTTAGAGTTATGCGTTTACCTCGGTACTAATAGATGTGTTCAGAAGACTTCTCATAGTCTAATGATTGTTACACCTACGTAGGTGACTCAAGTGCTTCTCAATAGCACTTCTCACATGAGTCATTAAGGACATAAGTCCAACCTGGTGTATGATTCATCAAGTGCGTCTCAAAAGCACCACCATAGAGGCTATGAATCATACAACGCCATAGAAATAGAAGCTTTAGACCTAGTCAAGTCTCACTCTTGACCTAAGGACTTAAGCCCCATTCCCCGACGTATCAACGACTAGTCTCCTAGCCACCCTTTAGTAAAGGGATCGAAAGATTGTTTTCGGACTTCACATAGTCCAAAGCAATCACTCCGTTGTCTTGGAGTTGTCTAACTGCAGCATGCCTTATTCGAATGTGTCTCTTCTTTGAATTGTAGACACTATTCTTTGCAACACCAATAGCAGCCTGCGAGTCACAGTGTAGGGAGACCGGTGTTAGCCGTCCGCCCCACACTGGTATATCAGCTAAAAGGTTTCTCAACCATTCACCTCTTGTCCCGCCAACTCAAGAGCTATGAACTCGATTCCATGGTAGAGCGTGCGATACAAGTCCATTTTGAGGACTTCCACGATATAGCACCTCCACCCATGGTAAAGACATAACCACTAGTAGAACAGATCTCATCGTTACTGCAACCCGATTTCGCATCACAATATCCCTCTAACACAAAGAGAAATTTACTATAATGCAAACATAAGTCAACTGTTCCTTTTAGGTATTTTAGTAAACGACGAAGAGCATTCCAGTGTTCATTACTAGGGTTATGTGTATAACGACTCAGTCTACTAACTGCATAAGCAATATCTGGTCGAGTACAGTTCATTAAAAACATCACACTACCTAGGATTTTAGCATACTCTTCTTGGGAAACACTCTTGCCCAAGTTTTTACACAAGTGTACACTAGGATCATAGGGTGTTCTAGCAGGCACATCATTAAAGCAGTTAAACTTTTTCAACACTTTTTCAACATAATGAGATTGACTTAGACAGATTCCATTGGGGTTTCGGATGACCTTAACTCCTAGGATAACATCAGCTTCTCCTAAGTCCTTCATCTCAAAATGTGATGACAAAAAATCTTTGGTTCTAATTATCACCTCTAAATTATTACCAAGTATTAACATGTCATCAACATAAAGGCATATAAGCACACAATCAGATTCTATCACTTTGGAATAAACACATGAATCAGAATTGTTAATCATAAAGCCATTACTCATCAAAGTAGTGTTGAATTTCTCATACCACTGTTTAGGTGCTTGTTTCAGACCATAAAGTGACTTGTTCAGTTTACACACTTTATTCTCTTGACCCTTAACCACAAACCCTTCAGGTTGCGACATATAGATCTCTTCCTTTAGCTCACCATTCAAGAAAGCAGTTTTAACATCCATCTGATGTATAATAAGGTTATGAATAGCAGCTAAAGCGACAAGAGTTCTTATAGTCGAAATCTTGGTCACAGGAGAATAGGTATCAAAGTAATCAATACCCTTCTTTTGTGTAAAGCCTCTAACTACAAGTCTAGCTTTGAACCTCTCTATTGTACCGTCAGGTCTCATTTTCTTTTTAAAGATCCATTTACTCGTAATGGGTTTACTACCTTTAGGTAAATCAGTCAACTCCCAAGTCTGATTTGACACAATAGAGTCAAGTTCACTTTTAATAGCATCTTTCCAAAAATTAGCATCAATGGATTTCATTGCCTCACTATAAGTTTTTGGGTCATCTTCTATTAAAAAAGCTGAAACAAACTCATCACTAGCACAAACAGTGTATCCTAGTTCAGACAACATAGTTGTATCATAATCATCACCAAAGTTCTTTGGGCATCTAGGTCTTTTACTTCTTCTAGGTTCAACAGGAACATCAATAGAAGTACTACTACTACTAGCATGTGAAGACAAATCATGAGATGCAACAGATAAACTAGGAGATGGTACAACAATTTTCTGAAAAGGAAAAATATGCTCAAAAAATTCGGCATCTCTAGCCTCAGATATATAACGGTCACTCAAAGACATAAATCTATAAGCAGAGCTATTTTGAGCATAACCTATAAACACACAATCATAGGTCTTAGGTCCAACGGTAGGTCTCCTAAAGTCAGGTAAGCCCACTTTAGCCAAACACCCCCACACTCTAAGGTAACTTAGGTTAGGAGGATAGCCCTTCCAAATCTCATAGGGGGTCTTGTCGATTTTCTTATGAGGTACACGATTAAGAATGTGACAAGCGAAAAGTATTGCTTCCCCCACATATCGTCAGATAGGCCAGAACTTAAAAGCATAGCATTCATCATTTCTTTTAAGGTTCTATTTTTACGTTCAGCTACACCATTGGATTGGGGTAAATAAGGTGGACTAGTCTCATGTATTAAACCGTTTGCAGCACAGAAGTCAGCTAGATAACTGGATTTATACTCACCACCTCTATCAGATCTTACCCTTTTAATTTTTCTGTCAAGTTGGTTCTCAACTTCATTCTTAAAGTTTATAAAAGAGTGTTCAGCTTCATCTTTAGTCTTAAGCAAATAGACACGGGTGTATCTAGAACAGTCATCTATAAACGTAACATAATAATTCTTGCCACCTCTACTTGCAACATTTTTGAAGTCAGCTAGGTCGGTGTGAATTAATTCAAGAAGACTCGTGTTCCTAGTAGTCACAGGTTTACTAGGTTTCTTTGTAAACTTAGCCTCAACACAGCTAGCACATTTAGAGAATTCTTGACTCGTCAAACTCGGAATTAAACTCATAGTTCTAAGTTTTTTAATATAATCCACATTCACATGACCTAACCTACCATGCCAAATATCAATAGACTCAGCGATATAAGCAGAAGAAGATGCAATATTATTAATAGCAGAATCAGAGTTCAATACAAAAAGACCCCCAGAAAGATAACCCTTGCCCACAAATTCCCCATTACGCGACATTACCACCTTGTCAGCCTCAAAAACAAGTTTCAAACCAGCTTTGTTTAATAAGGCACCAGACACAAGGTTTCGACGCAATGAGGGTACAAATAAAACATTACTGAGAGCAAGTGTTTTCCCCGAGGTGAGTTTGAGAAAGATCTTGCCTTTGCCTGTGATCTTTGCAGATGAAGAATTACCCATGTAGACACATTCCCCATCAGCAACTTCCTCGAACTCAAAGAAATAAACCCCTATCAAAGACAGAGGTGTCTCGAAGCTCCAGTGTCCAAGACCCATTCAAAGAACATTACCCACCAGGTTAGCTTCCACAACCACAAACAATAACATCATCATCACAGCAACATTGGCCTCAAAGATTTCTTCTCGAGCATTGGTAGGCTTTGTGCCCGGTTTTCCGAGACATAGCGCATAATAGGACCCTTAGCAGCTTTCTGAATCTTAGGAACTGGTTTGGTATGCTTCCCTGGACCATTCTTCTTAGCAGGACCCTGGTTCTTACCCTGACCAACCTTGGCCTTACCCTTACCCTTGTAATTCTCAGCATTAGACGGACCACCAGACTCAACCAAATTAGCTTTAACAAAGAAGAATAACAGCGGAACATCCACGGATTGATTGGCGGGAAGGTCTTTAAGGCGATTAGCCTCCTCGGTCCTCATATGTCCTATAAGTTCTTTAAGGGACAGGTCTTTCTTTTTATGTTTGAGTTGGTTTCGGTAATCAGACCAGGAGGGAGGGAATTTCTCTAGCAGAACATTAGCTACGAAAATATCATCAAGTTTCATGCCCTCATTGACAACATCAGCACATAAGTTTTCATAGACATGGACTTGATCCATGATAGGTTTCCCGTCAGCCATCTGAAATCCCAACCATTTTCCCACAACATACTTCTTTTTCCCAGCATCA
The DNA here is from genome assembly GCF_048544455.1 of Silene latifolia. Lineage (NCBI taxonomy): Eukaryota > Viridiplantae > Streptophyta > Magnoliopsida > Caryophyllales > Caryophyllaceae > Silene > Silene latifolia. The sequence goes on along the minus strand of NC_133536.1, from coordinate 205,112,827 downwards.
TCAGCCCCATACTTAGTTTCTAAAGACTCCCAAATAAACTTAGCAGACTTATTCACAGCAAATAAGTCGAAGAGGGTGTTTGTCATATTATTCAGAATATGCCACCTAGCAGTTTTGTTATCCTTTACAAATTTCGCAATGTCCTCTTCATTAGATTTAACATCTTTCGCAGCAGGAGGGGTCGTCTCAACATCAGTAGGGGTGATAGGTTTAGGCGGGTCATTAAGTAAAACATAATCAATTTCTAACTGCTCAAAATACATGAAAAGTTTCTGGGACCAACGCTTATAATTGTGACCGTCTAACGACTCCAATTTCGCCAATTCAGGAGCAATTTTCGACATAACAGACATAGTTACAGCAACTAATAGTTTTCAAATTGTTATTCGAAATATGCGAAAACAGAAGGAGAATAAATATACCAGTCGAAGACGAAATTAGAAGCGATGAGAAAGAATAAACCCGAATGTAGTGCCGTGTATAAACCACTGCCTTGAAAACTATTTCTCCGGTACGACCGTGGTGGCGATCAGCTAGTGCCGGTAGTTCCCCAAGGTTAACACTACAGCCTCGACGCAGTTCCGCCCACTCGGAACTGAGAGACTTGGAACGAAATAATAGTAGAACTTTACCCAGAAATTTATTAGAAGAGCAAAAGAGAAAGAGAGAAGATAAGTGTGATAATTGATGTGTATAAACTGAGAGGGGATGCTCTATTTATAGCAAACATAGAGCAACAGAGGAGCAAAAACGGTTCCCCATAATCAGAGGTCAAAGACGTGATTAGTGGAGATTAAACAGCTCCTTAATCGCCCCCACTAACAGGTCTTATTTGACTGATTCTCAAAGCAGTTAAATACACAGCCCACTTCACACTCAAAAGCCCAAAAAGGTAAAAGGGGGCCTTTGGCCCGCACCGCAGGTGCTCTACCCAAACCCAAACCCGAGCCCGAGCTCGAGCCGGGCCGGGCCGGCGCGCGCGCGCGTGTGTGTGTTGGACCCAAACCCACTGGCCCAACAAACACACACAAAACCCACCTTGGACCAATCTCTTAGCCCATCAGTAGAAGGTAGCAATATAAACAACAAGAAGAGGGAGTTTCCCACCGATGTGGGACAAACTCCAACAACTATTGTTGCTTTTCACTGCATCACTTCCAACAAAGAGAACAGGCGAATTCTATTATTTTCCGACCAAAAAGCATATTCTCAAAAAAGGAAACTAATAATAATTATATTCATTCACTAAATAAGTAAACTAACTATTACAATTTAATTCATCTATTATATTTTATTAGATGATGAGTTGACCTATATTCTATATAAAACGATCGTTGTAATTATTTCCATGACAAAGAAAATTGAAAAAAAGAAACATAAATTGAAACTCATTAGTTTTATGCTATAAAAATATTTTCATTAGAATATATTCAACTCATTACTGAATTCTATTAACTAACTTTCAGTTATAACTTTTATATATCCAAGCAAAATACAATGATGACAAATGTAAACAATTATAAGGTATCAACATTATATAAGTAATTTTATAAAAATATTAGACTATAAATAACGTGCATATAATGCACGGGGTCTAACTAGTTAATGTCTAAATGGCTAAGGCTATGTTTTTTTAGGTTGAATGGAGCTGAACTAAACTGAATTATGCTGAACTGAAATGAGCTGAATAAAACTAAACTGAATTGAAATTTAATAAGATAGATATAGCTGAAATAAGCTCACCTAAACTAAAGTGAGTTAAAGTGTAACTTAATGAAAATTAAAATTAAGCAAAAAAAATGGCTTAAATGTTTCACAACGATGTGTAAGTGGTTTGTGTCGTGTGAAGATGTTGATACCTTTTTAGTGGGCTTTTGTTGTGTTGGTGTACACACTTGTGCCACCCAAACTGATAAAGGCCCACATGATTAGAAGTTTTAATACACAAACGGTTTCTAGCGTCCAACAAAACATATGGCATCATGCATCTAATTTGCCATGGATTGCGCTTGCTCAAGGCTTTATGTCGAGCTAGGAGATCCATGCCTTATAACAGATTTTTTAGCCTTAGCTCTAATACCAGTTGTTTACAAAATCGTTGATACCGATTTATTAAGCTTCTGTCATGCATGATGCATCTAATTTGCCATGGATTGGGCTTGCTCAAGGCTTTATGTTGAGCTAGAAGATCCATGCCTTATAACGGATTTTTTAGCCTTGGCTCTGATACCAGTTGTTTTGCAGAATCGTTGATGCCTATTTATTAAGCTTCTGCTACGCTGTGTCCATGGCCCAAAAATGTATGCTCTGGGCCAGTTTTATGGCCAGTTTTACATAGACTCCTTCACCAAAAGTTCTCGCATTATCAGAATTGGTGGATACTTATAGTAAGGATAGTCTTCCATGTTTACAATACAATCTAGTTGGGTTAATCGGTTTTGAAAAACAATTTTTTTTCCAAACCAAAACTGAACCGATTTGAACTAGTGCAATCAACGATTTTATGTCTTAATACACCATTTCCCTCAAATGTCCTTAAATTGGATTTGAAGTTGAAACCTCAGAGTTATCACAATTTAATAATATCACTTGAATATACTAACTCAACAAAATATGTAGTTACAAGTTGAGTCACTAATAAATAATTTTATGCATTGATAAATATAAAAATAAAGGAAATGAGTTAAAAGGACATAAGTAACATCCCCTATTTACTAAAAGAATAGGCGAAACTCAGATTTTTTCGGCTAAACATATTTTCTAAAATAAAATTTAGTTATTTTTAGCATATTCTATAAGTATGGTGGGCTATAATACACATAATCTTTCAGATTTATATATTTATGTCATTTAGTATTTTACATACTACACAAAATTATCTCCAATCTTTTTATGATATAAAAAGGAATTCTTTTTTTTTTTGTTTAAAGAATCATACGAAAAAAATTCATTGATTTTCTATGATAAAAAGTTCCGGCTAAAAATATATTGTAAGTAAAATTTTATAAAATAACACAATTAATCTCTCGCTAATAGGAAAAACTTTCATTGAAATACTCATTTCATGATTAATACAATTTTGACTTTGATTTTTCAAATCAAAATATAACGATGAGAAACGTAAAAAAAATTTAGTTAATTTAAATTTCATAAATATAATACACTAAAAAAAGTAAAACTCTATATATACTGTGCATACATTGCACGGGAGCTAAACTAGTTGTATTACTAAACAACATACACGATCTCCTATTTTATTATTTTCGGATTTATATATGACAAAAAATGTTTGGTGTAAAAGGAACTGTGACACCCCCATACTCCAAGTGCCTTACCAGGACCACTCAGGTATATGAACGTCACCATATATCTCGGTTACCCGAGGCAATGAATATCATAAGACAATAAAGAAACGTACTTTAAAAGTAAATATAGTTTAAGTGATTACATGTTCAAAACCAAAACTGATAAATCCAATACATCCAAATCCAAAAGTGTCTACTATCAAAACTGAACAACTAAGACACCACTGACACAACGGAAGACTCTTCTAATGCCAAGTGATGACTCATCCCAGCTAGCCCAAATGCATCGTATCAAACCTGTTCAACAACTGCTCGCCATCCCCGAATGGATCACCACAGTTTTACAAAACAAACAACGGGGTCAGTACTAATTACACAATACAAACCAAATGCCAAACAACTCAATCAACACATCAAAACCCCAGTCTCCATCACCAAACTCCACACAACTGACTACACACTAAAGTGTGTATCCCTGCCAGAGTACCCATCGCAACAGATACTCCACACCGCCAGTGGGGGACCGTAGCCGTTCCCACCTAAGCCCCGCTCATCTCCATCGAGCGATAAACCCATGTTCATTAATGTGCACATCCCTTCTGTGGCGGGTTCCACAGAAGGCGAATCAAGGGCGTGAAGCCACTCTCGCAAGTGACTCCACTGAGCCAGGGACGCACCCCGAAGATCACAGACAGATACAACAACAATCAACGATATTAATCAACAACCGTCACAAACACCAGCAGCATGATAAATCAACAATAACAATACAACCACCACACACATCATGTAATTAATACCGAGTAGGGAAACCCTACCTGGAAGGCAATCACAGCATCAGACGATCTAGCAGCTGACTCAAAAACTCTCCTCTACGAATCCTCCTCCTATACATACATTCATACAATTACTACCTTAACCACACAAAACATAAAAACCCCCAAATCCCCAAATTAGGGTTTAACCAACATCAACCAAATGCTATAAAAATGATATGTAGAACTTACCCTTGACGCAAGGATCACAACGGTATAAAGAACAAAGGAAACCGACACCTCTAGCTCCGGAATTTGCCAATAATGCGAATGAATCGAACAACGTAACTTGCAATCTCTCCTTTTTGTGTTTTTAGGTTTGTAAAAGTGTTTAGGAAAAAGATGACGGAGTATTATATATTAATCCGCATTATTAACAAATCTGTCGCAAATCACCCGATAACCGACTTACTCGATCGAGTAAGTCACGTACTCGATCGAGTGCCACTTACTCGATCGAGTGCCAAGGCTACTCGATCGAGTACCCTACAGGCAGACTACTGATTCGTATACAAAACATAACTCGACAGAGTAAGCCCCACTCGATAGAGTACCCAAAGACTCATAAAACCGTAGTATTACAGGAACCACCACAATGGAGAATTTGATGCCGGCGGTATTTAAACCTAGGTCATTAGTAACATCTCTCATAACATTACCAACTAGATTAGTTAACATCGATCTACAATGTCACATTGTCACCAAACCATTTCGATGTATGCATAACATATACTCGCTCCACCTTTACGCTTTCTTTATTTAAATGTATCAATCTTAACTCTTTATACGTTTCTCTTAGTAAATAATCGAACTAATCAAAATACATGGATGCATATATTTTTACATATAATTAAAAATAATAACTATTAGCATTAGACAATGGGCACAAATTTCAGTCTCACTAATGTCCAAATATTTTCCTTACGCACGTTCCTCTCCCTTATTACCCTCATCGGACTCACTTACACCAACTGATCTTTGCACATTTTTGTATCTATAACCCTTGACGAAAACCATAAAAACACACATATTCATAACAAAGATCACGGTCAATAACCAATAAAAATAATCAAGACGACTATGATTCACATCCTTGCCAATCCATTTCTTCCCACCATTCATCCCAGTGACAGCGTTAACAATGATGATTAACATGCTACTAAGAAACGCACCAACACCGATAATACTAAGGCAAAAAGCCATCCCTAAACTCCTCATTGAGTCAGGTACTTCTTCATAGAAAAACTCTTGCAACCCAACAATAGAAAATGCATCCCCTATACCGAGAATAAAGGTTTGAGGCACGAGCCAAAACACGCTCAATACTGTTCCATTTTGCAATGCCAATAATCTTTTTCGCTCAACTAAGGCCGAGACCATTATTGCTATGATTAACAAGGCCATGCCAATGGCTATCCGGTTGAGAATGCTTAGACCCCTCTCAGTGCGTCTAACACGCCTAAGATAAGGGATTAAGAACTTGTCATAGATAGGAATCACAACTATTGTTGTCACAAAAATTACGGCGTTTACAGATGCCGGTGGGATCTCAAATTGGTTAGAGAGTCTCCTATACATCGAATTTCCTTGCTTGATGAAAAATGTATGGGCTTGTGAGAGACCTATTCCAAATACTAGACAAGTTAACCATATTGGTATCATGTTTATTATCAGTTTTAGTTCCTCCACTTGTGTTATTGTTGCTAGTCTCCATGGTCCTCGCTCTTGTTCTTCGACTATAGCAGCTTTATCAAGAAATCTGAACAAGCTCACAAATTCAATAAATTGTGATAATGACTATATCACATTGAACTCAAACATCAAATAATTACCTTAGTCGATTAGTATGATGAAGTCGTCCTAGACCTGACACTGGAGCTTCATACAACAAGGAGGAATCCGAGGGACATTGCAAATTTCTCTTTGCAAAAGCACTAACTAAAACCATGAGCATTGGAGTTAAGGGACTTCCTTTAACAATCCTATATCGATAAAGGGTCCTGCCAAAAATGAATGTTACTACAGTAGTCAACCCCATAGAACTAGCAAGTATAATAAATACGACACCCCATCCGACATTGTCTTCTATGTAGACTAACACGGTCAATCCAAGGAAACCTCCGCCATGCAATGCGAGGATCCACCAGTTAAAATAGGACATCTTTTGCTTTCTTTCTTCGGAATGATTGTCGTCAAATTGATCTGCCCCGAAAGCTTCTAGGCAGGGCCTGACTCCTCCCATTGCTATTGACAGTAAGTAAGCCGCGGTGAAGAAGACCGCCTTATGAATCTTGATGGCATTTTGGCATGAAGTCAAGGTTGTGTTGTAACTGTTGTTGCATGGTTTAAGGCTTGGGATGTATTGTGTCATGATGAATAAACATAAGCTCTGAACAAAAAAAAAAAATTAGATGAAAATACTGAATTCCAACTATAATGAAACTGTGCCTTTCTTTCCCAAAATTACCTATGTATTACCTTACTTTTATTACTGTAATAAATTGGGGAAATTTATATGATATATGGAGTATGAATTTGGAATTTAGGGTTATTGAATTAGAGAAATTATAAAATGAAATGAATTTGGGTAATCGGTAAATAAATGAGAGTAATTTGGGATTTTCGCATAAATTATCACTTAACAAGTTGAAAAATAAGAAAAACGATGTTCGGTGTAAAAATTCGGTGGTGGTTGGGAAATACACAAATGAAATTTTATTTAAAATTCAGGTCACCAAATACGTGGTGGTAAAAATGCAAATACGTGATGGTAATAATTTATAAAAAACACAAATACGTGGGGTTATTTGTAATTTTTCCTAAAATATATATTTTGAACATTACCTAATTTTATTTTTTGCAATATTATGTTATTAGGAGTATTATTCTATTTAGTATGTATTTTAATATCTCATTTTGCATTTTAATATGTCAAAAACATACTTAATTAAGATTAAAGTTGACTATTATATATCTTAGATAACCTAAATGAATTTTTCATTAAAATTCAGGTCACTAAATTGGAAATACCCCAAACTTTAGGACACTAAAGTGAAATTATCTAAATGTCAGAATACTAACGTGCAAATAACCCAAACCTCAACGCAACAAAGTGGACATTTTTTTAGGGGGAAGTAGTCATTTTATTATTCAAAAGCCAACATAAAATCGGAAGTTACAACATCAGCGATGGAGTCGGGATAGGAGTCCGCCCATACTCTGATCGAGAAATCGAGCGGGCGAGCAGCAAGAGAAAATATAACGTTAAGAAAAAAAAAAGATAAAAAACCAACTGGTGTTAGTCCAGTGGTAGCTGGGTTAAACCTTGAAGTTTGCAGAAATGCAGGAGTTGAGAGGTCCCAGGTTCGACTACCAGCTGGGGCGATGATCACTTGGCCACTGCAGCCTCCGAAGAGGGTGGCTTACATGGTCCAGGTGGTGGTGCGGGAATGCATGGGCCCGGAGGGGACTCAACCCCCTCGTCATCAAAAAAAAAAAAAAAAAAAAAAAAAAAGATAAAATGTATGGAGTACTAACCAAAACATAAAGAAGGCAAGAGAAGAGTGTAACGTAGAATCGACCAACATAAGCATCACCAAGAAATCCACCAAAAATAGGCATGATAAGTGATACTCCAGCCCATAAATTCACACTATTCGCTGCGGTTTCGAGGTCTTGATGCATCACCGTCGTCAAATATGTTATCAAATTCGCTGATATGCTGAAGTAGCTCAATCTCTCAATAAACTCTGTTGCTGCATTTCCACCATCATTTTATTGCTTATATTAGACAAAAATTAAAAAAGTTATATTCCTAAAAAATTATAAAATATAACTAAGACGATCTTACTTAATAATGGTAGAAAGTAGTACGGAGTAACTCTTACATATGAAGAACACGGCGGCTTTCCATGATCCGGTAGACGCCCGGAGAGGCAAATTGCCTTTATAATCGAGTGACGAATCATGAACATATAAATCTTCACTATAATTATTTTTTGGGCTATTGAATAATTGTGTATTTTCGTTTTGAATTTCATGCATGCTTATTTCTCTTTTCTCCGGTTGCATATTTTCTCAAAAGTTTATTTGTAGCGTAACACTTTTGTTATGTGTTTATATCATAAAAATGGTGGGATTGCTCGAAGCTATATATATCGAAATTTTCACATAATTTAGTGCCAAAGGTTAGGTTGAATGTTTAATACCATATCTTTAACTCATATTTTTTTTGATCAATTCAATTTTCTTCATCAAGATACATCATAATAACTTAAAATTAAGAGCACGAATGGTAGAACGTTCGACGCCATTTGTTTACATTTAATGTGCATCAGAAATACAATTGTTTACTGTTGCCAGATTGTGATTGAGAATGATTTTTTTTTTTTTTTTTTTTTTGATAAGGTAAGAAAACTGAGAATGATGGTTTTGATCAATTCAATTTTTCTTCATCAAGACACATCATAATAACTTAAAATTAAAAGCACGAATGGTCGAACGTTCGACTCCATTTGTTTACATTTAGTGTGCATCAGAATTCAGAAGTACAATTGTTTACTTTTGCCAGATTGTGATTGAGAATGATGGTTTTGATTCCAACTACGTGGGATCAAATAACAACTACTCCCTCCTATTCAGAATAACTGTCCCATTTGCCATTTTCGTCAATTCACATAACTGTCCCATTTACCATATTTGGACATGTTTTTTTTACTTTCCTACCCTTGACTCTTTTCTTTATTTACCACCCAAACCACCCCTAAACCATCATATTCAATACTTTTCATTATTTAACTCCTATATTCTTATCCCTATACAATACTTTTCATTATTTTAACTCCATTCCTTAATTTTCGTGCCATTGTCCAAATGGGCCATTTATTCCGAATAGGAGGGAGTATTAACTTAAATTATACGGAGTATATAAAAGAGTAAGTCTCCACGATAAAACATTGTAAAGTTATATAAGAAAAAACTTAATGTACTTATTATGGAAAATTGGTTGTTGTTGAAAATTATTATGATGGGGATACTTTGGTAAAATATCATTTGATTTTACAATAAAATTTAGGGTTATTTAATGAGAATACTCCAAACTATTGGAGTACTTCTCAAAATACTACAAACTTCAATTTAACTACCAATATACTTAACTATTACACTGCTTCTCCTTAAACAGAATTAACCTTTTATTAACTTGTAGCAACAGGTAAAAGCAAGCGCGGGTCCTACAATTTATAAGATCTTCATCTTCCTCCTATCCTTATTTCCTTTCACTGATAACCTAACCTGCAACTTAAAAAAAAAAAGTTAAAAGAAGAAATCTATCTTTCCGATTTTGATTTCTCATCTCCTCCAACATTATCTCTACTGGAGTTACGACTCTCCTGCTCACCAAAAGACCATCTATCAAATTTTGCATTTAAAAGGCATACCCCACTTCTACCAAATCATTATACATGGAAAAACAGTATTCACGGAAATCAGGGAATAAGGGAATAAAGAAAACATAAACACAATTAACAAAGTATAATTAGAGTAAAAAATTATAAAACAAAAAATAACGTCATTGCTCATTCATGTACATAATTTACTCAATCATGGGCATTTTTTCGTAAGTTTTCCATTTGCTACCCTTGCCATAGAAAAGAAAAACCAAATTCTCTCTTCCTCTTCCTCTCAAAAGTTAAATCGGATTTTTCCGAAAATTTTCACTTATGAATCTTAAAACTCGTACTTCATATCAAACAAGTACTCCTAATGAATTTATATTTTTTGTCAAATTAATTCAGCTTTTGCAATTTGTTTTAATTAGGTATATTGTAATTAGGGTTAATTGATTGAAATTGGTACCACAAATACAAAATTACTCAATGGAAGCAAATACGTAATGAACTAATGATAGATAGTTTGCAAGTGGTGAATTGTAAAAGGCATGATAATGGGTACACATTTAACAAACGCAAAAGCGGTGATTTGCTTCTAGAATTTTAGTCACAAAATTTGGAACCAAAATCTCGACGACGGGAAAACCAAATCTCACTGGTGGCGGTGTGTCAGATTTGGCGGTGACGAGGAAGTCAACGGGGAAGATGGGTTAGGAGAGGGGATCCCAATGGCGGCATGACAAGTTTTCTGGTGAGGAGGCGATGGGTTAGGGATGGTGGTACCGGTGGGGGTGGGTGTTCTATGGTGGTGGTGGAGGAAGAGCTTGAAATTAAACTAGAAAGTGGAAAGGAGAAGGTATGGAGGAGTGAGGAAATAGTAGGGGTAAGACTGTCAAACATGTACATGATTAAGTAAAACATGTACATGAATGAGCAACACCCAAAAATAAAGCACTTACCGAGATCCTGGCTTGAAAAACTGAAAAGAAGAAGAAAAAAGGATGGAATTAAAGAAGGCTAAATGAAAATTCTGAAACCTGAAAAGCTTAGAAATCAAATCGATTATAAAACTAAGATCTTCGGTAATACAAAATATACCATCTACTCCATTTCTCCCAAATTCCTCAGAAATGTCACCGTCAGCGGCTTACAAACCTGAGCCCCCTCGGATCCTAATTTCGTCTGCAATTCAATTACGAGCATTGCAACTTAGCTTCAACTCTGGCGCCTCTTCATCCATTCCTTCTATTAATATAATTATAGTGATTCCGGATAACCCATTTTCAGTTAGTGTGCTCATCTAATGCTCACTTGAACGATTTTAATAATTGTAATGATAACAAAATGCTTTAGATGATCAATTTGGTAATGAGAGCTTTGTTTTCAAGAATTTCAATAATGGAGTAAGGAGTAAAAGTTGGGAACAATCATGTTGTGGAAAAACTTGAACAAAAAAATGAAGGAAAACAATTAGGTAAACAAGTTAATAGTGCCAAAAACATACCCCGTAATCTATTCGAATGGTCCAGAAAACATAATTATTAAAGGAAAAATTTTGATTATAAATGTACAGAGATGAAATTTTTGAGTAAGAATACTTTCCCATTGGAATGAGAATAGAAGAAGAAAGAGAAGGGGTAAAAATAGAAAAAGATACCGGTTTAGCAGGTAGCCCTTCTCATATTTTAGTGAAAGAGAAGAGGTCTAATAGTTGAGTATATTAGTAGTTAAATTATAGTTTGTAGTATTTTGAGAAGCACCCCAAAAGTTTGGAGTATTCTCATTAAATAACCCTAAAATTTATGTAACGCGATTTTATACAAGAATTATAGTACAAAAAATGCTCCTTGAGTATGATGGGATTAGTAATTAAATATAATCTTTCGAGATCACATTTGATAAAACCTTTTTCAATCAAATTTTGTTAAGGTAGTCTTACACAAATACTGTGTAAAACGGAACCTAATTCATCAGAAAATCATGATCCATATTAATGTAGTTTTAGTCATAGGAACGAACTACTTCACGATATATAGGTCTACGTTGACGATTTATGCAAGACTCATTCAAAGGACTCTTAAACTCGACGTGACTTGGTGTACTTACACTCTTAAATTCTATAAAATCTATCATAAATCTCTCTGATATGGTTCATTATCACCAAATAAAGTTGATTCACTTATGATTTCGATCATGATCATCCCGATGTTATAAGCGACGTAAGAGTTGCACCTCTTTCGAAAACCATCTTACACTGTGTTATCGTACAAACTAGTGTAGATCCAGTGCAAATATAAAGTTTTTTAGATTGTAAAGTATAGAGAAATAAGCATTTGGTAATTAACTTTTAAATTTAATGTTAGAGTCTAAAATTATTAACCAGTAGTATTAATTATTAAGAGATTGAAAAATGAAAATTTAACATTTTAGTAGAATATATTTCTGTATAAAGATTGCAATTAAATACGAATTATAAGTAGGCAAATATTTGTATAAAATAACAAAAAATATTAAGCCCAGTATTTGAGAATAATCAAACATATTAGGCCCAGTTTCTAGTTTAGAATGATTTGAGTGGGAAAATATCTAATTTCAATTATCTAATCTTTTAGTAAATAGAGGATTAAACTAGTACCCCCTCGACCCCTCTATTTCAATCATTTCTATACCCTTTTGATGAGTTATATTTTAATCAAATGTATATAATTGGTTAAAATGTAGAAAGTATAAAACATTTCAATTAAATATATTACAAAAACTAACTAAAAAGTGCCGATATACATCTCGGTTAGAGGGCAGAAGGTGAACCGGTGGCGGCCTATTTTGCGAGGCCAACTTCTTCGAGTGTGAGCATGGATCGTGCGCGATAGAAAGCAAGAAGGGGATCTGATGATTAAACATTCGGCCACTTTTTACCCTTCTTTTTGCTAATCTTTTGGACTACTTAGGCACAATCTTAGGCCTTTTTCTTGCATTTTGCCTTTTATTCCCGCTATTACCGACTCCGGCACTTGATTGTAGGTAATTGAGCTAGCTAAAGGAAATTTGGCAAGAAACAAGGCACACGAGGAAGTTAGCAAGGAAGAAAGGGGAGGAAAAAGCAGAGGATGCTCCTGGGCCGACCAGCTGGCTTCTGGTCAACCGGCAGAGCATCAGCTTGGCCATTTCAAAGCTTCAAATTTGACATGTCTCGGCGCCGGAGGGAGCCGGCCGCCGGTCGACCGGCTGGCGGTCGCTGCTACCCGTATTTTGTCTTAATTCCCTTTTTTGTAACCTAAGTAGGAGGATACTATAAATACTCCCTCAAAATCGTGTTTAGACAGATAACCCTAGATCTAATTTATTTCCGATTTTCAAGTTTCAAACTTTACTAATTACCTTGTTAATCTTTCCCTAATTAGAACAAGTTATTCAACAATTATACCATTATTAGTGTAGAAATTGGGTTGTAAGAAGATTGAAGGCATCTCTTTTCTTATTTTTCAATCCAAGTTTCTTTCTTTGCTATTGAGTTGGTATAATTTCTCTTCCTAATTTCATTTGTTTACATTTGCTTTTCTCTTGAGTTTTATTTAGTGGTTTATGTTAGAATTCCAATTTTAGTTGTTTGATTGTTGTATTCTCTCTCCTGTTCATCTTTTCTTTGTTCACCATTGTTGTTTCCACCCAAAGATTGAGTCTTTGATTTTCTCATGTTAAAGATTGAATCTTTGAGTTACTTGTGTGAAAGTTTATGTCTTTTAGTTTAATCCTCTTCCATTCTTAGATTAAATCATCTTTCTTGGTAATTTGTGTTGAATTATTGCATGATTAGTAGTAGAATTTATTCTTCCACCATGATTATGCCTAAAGAATCCATCTTTATTGTTTCTATTGCTTTTAGAACCATGATTAGTGAGTAGTCTTCTACTAGGACTCGGTTTGACCCGACATGAGTAACTTCACTAATTGAATCTCATAAAGGCTAATTATTTGGGGAAATTGGCGAGGGTAGTTTAGAGGATTGACATGGTTTATGAATTGATTTCGGGTAGTGTCGACTTGTGACCCTTGTCCACCAACGAGAGTTGGTTAGGTTGTAATTTGGATACCCGGAAGTTGGTCCTATCGCTAACCTAGGTTGAGACCGAAAGGGAGAACCAAGGGAGGGTACCTCTAAACTAGCGTTTGAAATCGACCTCCGAGAGGAGGAGTGGGATGACCCGGAATACGATGATTACTTAATGACCTTGACCAAGTTCTTGACCTCCTCGGAAATATGCATGTTTTTGGGGTTGTTGGGTGTTGAGTTAGGGATTCCGACCTTCGAACCCGAGAGGGGGGTCTTAGGCGAATTAGAGCCATCTCCTCCTCACCATTCTACCCTTATGATTAGCCTAGGGAATTAATTGTGTGAAGTTATGAATTGTTGTGGGAGGACCGAGTTCTAGGCTTTTAATCATTTGATTTACAACTTATCCTTCCTTCTTGCTCATTTACCTTTCTCTTGTTAAATTTGCATTTCATTTTGTTCTAGGTAGCATTAGTATAATAATCTCATCCATTATCGTCGACTTAGCTAAACAATAGAGTTAAAACGATTAGTAGTCTTCCTAGCTCCTTGTGGGATCGATCCTCAATTTTGCACAACGATAAATCGTGCACTTGCGAGGTATTATTTGAAACCATCAAGTTTTTGGCGCCGTTGCCGGGGATTTCGGCTAGATATTAATTGTTTTCGTTCTAGTTTAGACTAAGTCTTTTGTGTTACTAATCCTTCTCTTGAGTGTGTAGGACTTTTTGCATGAGTAGGAGAAATCGAAGAGGCCAACCAATTTATCCGATTGACCACGAGATTGAAGCTACCGCAAGAAGACTAAATTCACTCCGTAGAAGAGGATTTATAGAAACACCAACTTCCCAAGAAAATTTAGTAGTGGAAGACATTCAAGAAGAACCGAGTACCTTTGAGTCTTTTGAGAATCCCTTTGGAATTCCCGAAGAAGTAACAATGGCCGCGGTTCCTATGCGGGATAATTTGGCTCCGAAAAAGGTGGTGAACCCAAGTATTGTCAAGCCACCTATTCAAGCTAACAACTTTGATGTGAAGGCTACCTTGTTACAACTAGTCCAAGGAAATCAATTTGGAGGGGGAGCTACCGAAAACCCCAATGAACATCTCAATGAATTCTTGGATAGTTGTGACATGTTCAAAGCAAATGGAGTGTCGGAGGATGTCCTCCGCCTTAGGCTCTTTCCTTACTCTTTGAGGGGGAGTGCTAAGGAATGGCTAAAGAGTTGTGAACCCGATTCTCTTCGGACTTGGGATGATTTCTCCAAGGCCTTCCTAAACAAATACTTCTGATAGTGGGTTTGTCGCACTCCCCAAATCAAACAAATAACTCAACTAATGTAGTAGGGTAGTCGAGGTCGAACCACAGGGAGATCAAGTTTGAATACTAGTTTTGTCTTAGATTATAAGTTAGCTACGTGAATCAAGAAATTGGTTGACATTAAACTAATTAACTAAATTAATAACTACTAAAACAATTAAAGTAAGAAAGCAAGTAATAGAAATGGCAATTCAACAAAAGAAGTGAAAATGAGCAAGAAAAGATTAAGTTGTAAATCAAATGATTAAAGGGCCTATAACTCGGTTCTCCCACAACAATTCGTAATTTCACATAACAATTCCCTAGGCTAATCATAAGGGTAGAAAGGCAAGGGGGAGATGGCTCTAATTCGCCTACTAACTCCCTCTCGGGCTCATAATAGGACACTAGCTCTACCCACCAACCCCCCTCTCGGGTTCGAAGGTCGGAATCCCTAACTCAACACCCAACTACCCCAAAAACATGCATTTTCCCGAGGTGGTCAAGTAATTGGTCAAGTTCACTAAGCACTCATCGTATTCCGGGTCATCCCACTCCTCCTCTCGGAGGTCGATTTCAAACGCTAGCCTAGAGGTACCCTCCCTTGGTTCTCCCTTTCGGTCTCAACCTAGGTTAGTGATAAGATCAACTTCCGGGTACCCAATTTACAACCTAACCAACTCTCATTGGTGGACAAGGGTTACAAATCGACACTACCCAAAATCAATCCATAAACCAAATCATTCCTCTAAACTACCCTCACAAATTTCCCCAAATAATTAGCCTTTATGAGATTCATTTAGTGAAGTTACTCATGTCGAGTCAAACCGAGTCCTAGTGAAAATACTACTCACTACTCATTACTAATCTAACATTAATTACATTTTTAACTATACTAAACATGGTGCTAAGAACGATAGAACAATAAAGAGTGAGACTTTAATCTAATTTAATGATTAATAAACATGAGTAAACTAACATTAAACAAGGTAAAACTAATAAAGACTAAATCTTGGACTAATTAAAGTAATTAAACTAATTAAATACATAACAATAATTAAATAACAATAAGAGAAAGGGAGAGAAGAAATTATACCCATCTTGCAATTAAATGGAATGAAATGAGAAATCTTCACACAAATATTGTAATTTGAGATGATAAACTAAATCTAAACTAAAAACAAGGAAGAAAAATGGGATTTTTATTTGATTTTATTGTAGAACAAACCCTAACTACTCTCCTCTTCTTCTCGGTGCGTCTTCTGCCTCTGAACAAAACAAAAATGGAGGCTGCCCCAACCAACACACTCCAGACCCTTCAAAAAATGAATGAGCTGCTTCCCTTCTAGTTTCCTCACGTGCCAGCCCACAACACCCAAATGAAGGCTCCGTCATTTCCTTTTGTTGAGGAATACAAGACAAACTTGAGATTCACACTTGTTTCCACTAATTGTTGTGGACTATTAGTTGTGAAAGCCCACGTGAAGAGTGAGCAAGTAGCATCACAAACAATGCATCGTGGCCCAAACTCGTTAGCTTAATTATTGACCCATCACTCGACTGCTCTGTTTTATTTGCTTTACTCGACTCGGGTTAGTACCTACAAAAATGAAACGTCCAAAAGCAATACCAATTTCCAAAAAGTAATATAAATTACATTATATAAAACTAGACGACTAATATTTTATTTAGTACTAAAATGGGTGAATTAACTTAACTCGGGTTATTAATTAGACTAAATAAGAGATAAAACGTGGGTTAAAAGTGCGTAAAATATCGAGTTATCAAATCTCCCCACACTTATCTCTTACTCGTCCTCGAGTAAGCTCATTAAAACCAAAACGCGACCCATAATATAAAAGGGCTAGCTAAACTAATAATATCCGATGAAAGGCAATTAACGGGCCTTCTCCGTCCCTTCAACTCACAACGAAACACAATGAGGTATGTGCTCCGTTGCAAGGCAAGTGGGGGCTTGCGGAAAATTGCGACACATCCAACATTAAGCACACAAATAAGCAATGAATGCATCTACAAAAAGTCAAACCGCTTTCCTCATCTAAGCGGTCGTTTTGCTTTCAAAAATTAAATAGAGAGAGTCATTAGTGGAAGATGTCGTCTCCGAGTCTTACCAAGTTGTCGGCTCCCTAATTCTAGCTCAAGCAACCTAAATTGACAACACGGGGTGCCTAAGAAACAAATTCTAGGCGGGAAAGGGGAAGTACTTCGCTATACTCCCAAGAATGACATGACACACACAAGATTCGACTCCATATCAAACCTTTGACCAAAAGGAGACCAAAGACCGACTCTCACGGGTTTCACTAGTCACTCAAATGAAAGAACGGGGTGATTTTTGTGACAAAAAGTAGCCAAAATCACTCTCCTAACTCGACTTGCGAAGCATGCCCGCAATCTAATATGGTACTATATCCAATTTCCGCAAGAGAAATGCCAAATGATGCACATACAAGAGACAATCGGGTTGTAATGGGGCTTGGGTTAGGTGAAAAGGGATTGGTGCAAGCACCGTTTTATGACATGTGAGGCTATCGGATCGAGTAGTCGCCACATCTAACCAATTCACTAAACCGTATCAACGCAAATGAATTCCTCCACAAAAATTTGGCAAAGATTGCCACTTCCAAACATTATTCAATTCATTCTTTTCAAAGTATGACTCAATTGCAAATCCATCCACCTTTTATTGAGCACAAATACAACATTCTTTTCTTTTTGTTTTTCATTTCATTTTTTTCTTTTTCTATTTGTTTTTCTTCTTCATTTTTTCTTTTCTATTTGATTTTCTTTCTTGCATTTTTTTATGACTTGTTCACCTCTTATTCTTGCAAAAGTAGCCAAAGTTGCATTTCACTCATGTGGCATTAAGATCATACACCTCAAGTTGACTCAAAATTTCAACCCAAATATACTCCACAAAAGAACCACAATGACGAACTACTCGACCAAGGTGAGTTGTTTAGGGGATGTAGTTATTTTGTTGGCAATAAAAATGACAAGGCTTAGGCTCAAAATGGGTTAACAAAAGGAAACAATTGACTCAACGGTATAACAAAGGCTTATTTGGCTATGTGAGGTTACCTTATTTGAACAAAATTGTCTCAATATGCACACCGACACTTCTACGGTAAGGAATAAGCACCATACTTATGCGTTTTGACATAACATACCACGTAAGGAGAACTACTCTCATAACCTAAACGGGACCGGTTTGATGGACCGGCCATATGGAGGTTCTATCCTCACATTTTAGTAGCTATGTCGGTCCTAGGTCAAGTCTCGGGCCTAATACGGTCTCACAAGGTGGTCGCAACTTGGTTGATAAGCTAGACTTCCGGATTTTTGCAAGCAAAAACCCTAACATGTGTCATCAAGAGGCACGAGCTATCAAGAGGGAAATGACACGGGCAAGACAAATTATCATCATTGGCAACATATGCCCTCCACATTTAGACTCCCTATGCAAAAATTTACAAACAAGATGCAACGTGTATGAAATGCAACTAATCATATGAACAAGCTATGTGAATGCAAGAGTGAACACATATATACATGTCTAAACTAAATGCATACAAAACATCACGCGATCAAAACTTTCTCAGGTCTAGGGTTTTTCGAAATAGATATTCTCCCACATCAGGTCTAGGGTTTTTCGAAATTCCTAGGGCTTCCGTCTACCTTTGCTCTTAGTTTTTCCTTCTACTCGAGGTCTCCTCTCACGATTTTTAGATCGTGAGACTTGTTTTTTCGTTGTTCGTTTTGTTGTTTGTTGTTTTCTTTATGCAGGGTCAGCGGAGGAGTGGATCATCGGGTCAGACACGGAATGGGAAAGAGCCTCTGGGAGAGGGGGGCAGTCACGCAATTGAATGGGACGAGGATATTGATACAGTGGAGGATAGGAGTAAGCTGCTGTTGGTGGGAAGAATATGGGCGTCGAAATCGATCAATGTGAGAGCGGCAATTGATACCATGACCCGTCTTTGGAATCCGTCACAGCCGATTATAGGGAATGTGGTCGATGCTAAAGAGAAATTATTCGTCTTCAAATTTGGTGCGGAAAAAGACAAAGCTAGGGTTTTGGAGGGCCAACCATGGCACTTCGACAAATTTGTGTGGTGTTTCAATGAACCTAATGAGCAAGGTAAACTTACAGACGTGCCTCTTTTTCATTTCCCTATATGGGCTCGGGTGTACGATTTGCCTATTGGTGGAAGAACTAGTGTGACTAATGCCCGAAACATCGGTTCATGCTTGGGGACCTTTATCAATGCGGAGTTTGGACCGAACCACGAAATCGATAGAGCGATCTGGTCGCATCCTCCGGATGTAAGGCCCATTGAAGGACTCTATCCCAATAAAGATGAAGGGAGGGAAAGTGGTGGATTTCATCATCAAATATGAACGGCTCCCAATCTTTTGTTACGGGTGTGGGGTTATGGGGCATGGGGAAAAAGACTGTGAGGATGGACCGTATGATGAATGTGACCTGAAGTTCGGGGAGTGGCTTCGGGCCTCGCCGTGGAAAGTTACGAAGACTACTCCGGAGGGGTCAGGGAAAGCGAGAAGGGATTTGAATGCGGAGTTTGATAGGATGGGGAGGGCTGAGGAGGAAGATGAAATCAATAGAATGATCGACAAGCTGCAGTCGATTGCTCTTAACTTTAAATGCAAGAAAGGCGGGAATGGGGAGGGAAGTAAGCAGCTGACTTCGATGAGTGGGATGGGAGAAGACAGGGGAGTTCTTAGTGGGGGGGGAGAGAAGATGATGGAGATGCAGGAGTACAGCCTTGGGCAGATGAGCAGTGGAGAGGAGAGGGGGGTGATGCAGGATGGGCAGGAGCAGGTGAACAGGAGTGGGGTGGAGAATGGGAGTGCGGTAGGGGGAAGAGCAGGAGGGGTAGGCGGGGTGCAGAATGCGGAGGGGCGGCGGGGCGAGAATGGGGAGAGGAGAAACGATATGGAGGGGAGGCATCGTGGAATTGTGGGAAAGACATGGCGGAGATTTGAACGGGCGAGAGATGGTGGAAGCTAGGGAAATTCTTTGGGATAAGTGGTGGAAAAAGAGGGAGAGAGGAGGGGCGACGAAATGGAGGGGGGAAAGAAATCAAGATTGCTGATAGACGGGGGCGTCTTAGTACCTGAGGCGGAGGTTGAGGGAGCTCAACCCCGCCCGGCAAAATGAATATCTTAAGTCTCAACTGTCGGGGATTGGGCAACCCCGACACGGTTCGTGCCCTTCGTGAGTTTGTGCGAAGGAAGCCCCGCCATACTTTTTCTTTGCGAGACAAAATTGTGTGGTCGTGATATGAGGAGGGTGAGGAGCGGTTAGATGGGTATAATGGGATGAAGTGGACAGGTATGGGTCGGTCGGGGGGTCTCGCTTTTTTGTGGCGTCGTGATATCCAGTGTCAGTTTATGTCGGCTTCAGTCCATCATATGGACTTCACAGTGAAAGAGGAGAGTAGAGAGTGGCGGGTGACGGGTTTTTACGGATGGCCACCGTTTCGAGCGCCACTGTCTTGGGAGTCGCCGGTTGCTTCATACTAAATCGAATCTACCTTGGCTTTGTATTGGAGACTTTAACGAGATCTTGTATTCGACGGAGATGAAAGGAGGGAGTAGACCGCAGTGGCAGATGAACAATTTTCATGCAGCTGTGGATGAGTGTGGGTTGAGGGATGTGTTATGGGAAGGGTATCAATTCACCTTCGACAATGGGCAGAGTGGGGAAGCTAATAGACAGTGTGTGCTAGACCGAGCTATGGGTACGAGTGCATGGTTCGAAATGTTTCCATATGCTAAGCTTTTCCATCTAGTTCGTGAATGGTCGGATCACTCACCAATTCGGCTTGTTCTTGACCGCGTGGAAGAGGATAGTGGCCCAAGAAAAGTGTTTCGATTCGAGCAGATATGGGTAGGGGAGGAGGGATGTGAGGAAGCTGTGGTTAGGGGAATGGAGAAAGGGAATGGCAATCTAAGGGGCATGCTTAGGGAATGTGGGAAGGAGCTTCAGGCTTGGAAGAAGACTAGTATTGGGAAGATTGGATGGTCCATATCGCGCAAACGTAAACAGTTGGCTCGGTTGGATGAGGGGACTCGAACTGAAACAGAGGTGCGGCAAAGGCGAAAACTTGTGGCGGAGATTGCGGAGTTGGGTCGGCAAGAGGAACAATATTGGCGGCAACGCTCACGGGCTCTATGGCTTCGGGATGGTGATCGGAATACGAAATTTTTTCATATGAGAGCTGGGGAGAGGAGAAGCAAGAACTTCATTGGGAGCCTTGTCGATGAAGCGGGAGTAACTCGGACTGGGAATGAGGATATTGGGAAGGTGGCCATGGACTATTTTCGTGACCTCTTTGCTACGTCGAGACCGTCACAGTTTGATGATGTGCTTCAAGGATTGGAGGGAAGAGTATCTGACCGTATGAATTTGGTGTTGCGAGCTGAGTACCGTGAGGAGGAGGTGGTGGAAGCCCTTAATCAGATGCATCCGCTTAAAGCTCCGGGACCGGATGGAATGAACGGGTTATTTTATCAATCATACTGGCATCTCATCGGTCCCAATGTGGTGAGTGCTGTTCTCGGCGTTCTAAGAGGGGAGGCTTCAGCAGCTGAGTATAATAAGACTAATATTGTCTTGATTCCGAAGAAGAAAGCACCGGATAAAATGCGGGATTTTAGACCAATTAGTTTGTGTAATGTGGTCTATAAACTCGTCTCTAAGGTTCTCGCCAACAGAGTGAAGGTTTTTTTGGGAGAGATTATATCAGACAATCAGAGTGCCTTTACGCCCGGAAGATTAATCACGGATAATATTTTAATTGCCTTCGAAATGTTTCATTATATGAAGAACTCCAGGTCGAGCGAGGGACATATGGCAATTAAACTGGACATGGCAAAAGCATATGATAGAGTGGAGTGGGATTTTTTGAGACGAGTGCTGCTGACTATGGGTTTTGATGGGAGTTGGGTATGCCGTGTTATGGATTGCGTGACTACGGTCCAGTTCGCAGTGCTTATTAATGGGTCACCCACGGAGGTTTTTTGTCCGGAGCGAGGGTTACGACAAGGGGACCCGCTATCCCCCTATCTCTTTATTTTATGTGCGGAGGCCTTATCAAATTTGATGCGACGGGCGGTTGAGAGGAATGCTCTCCACGGCATTAGAGTGGCTACTAATGCACCTGCAATTTCTCATTTGTCTTTGTTTGCGAGACGATAGCATTTTCTTTGTTCGGGCCACTATGGAAGAGGCGGATATGGTCAATGATATTTTGAGACGGTGCGAAGCGATTTGGTCGATTAGTGAGTCTTGACAAAACGAGCGGTTTCGTTCAAAGCAAAGGAGTTCCAGGAGGGCAGAGGGATATGGTGGCCGAAAGACTTGGGGTAGCTGTGGTAGAGGAGCAGAAGCGTTATTTGGGGTTGCCGACCGTTATTGGACGGTCTAAGAAAGTAATTACCGATATCATCCGAGATAAGCTAAGCAAGAGACTTCAAGGGTGGCGAGGGAAAATATTGTCGAGGGCTGGTAAGGAAGTTCTTATAAAGGCTGTGGCCAATTCACTTCCTACCTATGTGATGAGTGTGTTCAAAATTCCTTCGAACTTTTGTGACGAACTTAGATCGATGGTATCGCGCTTCTGGTGGGGGCATGGAGAAGGACAAAGGGGTATTTCTTGGGTGGCATGGAGGAAGATTTGTACACCAAAGGGAGTGGGGGGTCTTGGCTTTCGGGATTTTCATTTGTTTAATCTTGCTTTACTTGCCAAGCAGGCTTGGAGATTAGTAACGTGTACCGACGGGTTATGGGCGAGAATTATGAAGGCTAAATACTATCCGCAGGGGGAGTTTATGGGAGCGGGAATTGGTCATAACCCGAGTTATGCGTGGCGTGGTATTGTGGAGGCCCGAGGAGTGCTAGAAAAGGGGATGAGGAGAAGGATAGGAGACGGCCCGAGTACGTTGGTGTGGCGGATGCGTGGATTCCGAACACGCAAACGGGCAAGATTATATCTCCGTGTGGCAGCGGGAATGAGAACATGATGGTGGCGGGTTTGTTGAATGGTGCTGGGACGGGATGGGATGAGGGGAAGGTGACACAGCTGTTTCTACCTTTTGAGAGGGAGCGAGTCCTTAATATTCGGTTGAGTTCGAGGCGTGGCCCGGATATGTGGTATTGGGGTTTGGAGAAGGACGGGTTTTATTCGGTTAAGACGGCGTACAGAATGCTAGCAGGGGAGGGGATGGATATGGAGGAACAATCGAATGGAGAGAGGGGGAGGTGGCTGTGGAATAAACTCTGGAAAATTCCGGTCTGGCCCCGTGTCAAGCTCTTCTTCTGGCAGCTGTGTAAAGAGGCCCTGGCAACGAAATCAAACATCATCACTCGAGTTGGAGGTGAGTCTTCTTTCTGTCCTTTTTGTCAAGCTTTTAATGAGACTAGCCTTCATTTGTTTCGAGATTGTCGGGTGGCACGCTGGGTTTGGGAGGGTTTGGGGTTCGAATGGGAGGGAGAGGGAGAGAGCGATGTACTGCAGTGGGTGGAAGCCAAATGGAGAGAGCTAGGAGAAGAGGAGTGTGGCAAATTCATGGTGGGCTGCTGGGCGATTTGGGAGCATCGTAACAAGGTCGTCTTTGATGAGGTCGATATTGAACCGGATAGAATTGTGAGAAGGGTGTGTGATGTGATGAGTGAGGGGGTGGGAGATATGGTGTATGATAGGGAGGGGCGACGCAGTAAGGGACAAAACAGGGGTGAGAGGGATGGTGGTGGATGGACTACGGCACCGGAAGGGTATGTGAAGGTTAACGTCGATGCCGGGGTGAAAGAAGGGGAGGGAGTAAGTTCGGGGTTTGTTTGCAGGGATGGCCGAGGACATGTTCTGTGGGGTGGAGCGATTGTTCGAGAGCAGCAGTGGGAGCCATGTATGGCGGAGGCGGTAGCTGTTCTTGATGGTCTTCAAGCTGCACGGGATAGAGGGCATCGAAGTCTGGTGGTGGAAAGCGATTGTTTACAGGTGGTGGATATGTTGCGGGAACGAAAGCAAGGAAGGAGCATCCTCTCGCAAGTTATAGACGACATTTTAGATCTTTGTACTGATTTTGATTCTGTTTTATGGTCTTATACATCTAGAGTGAACAATTGTGTCGCGCACGCTTTAGCGCATCTTACGCCTCGGGTTGTTGGTAGCTCGACTTGGGCGAATGTTTTACCTTCTGTCGCAAACAATGCTGTAATCTTTGATCGATCGTTATTAATTTAATACCCTTGCGGGTGTTTTCCTCAAAAAAAAAATAAAAAAAAAAAAACTAAATGCATACAATATCTAGTTCTAACAACACACCAACAACACAAGCATATCCAAAACGGTTCCCAAAAGGAACACCAACATCAAAAATCCCGTCCTCCTCCATGCAAATATATACAAAAAGAAAAGGAAGGATAAAAGAAAAAGAATTGGAAGAATTTTACCAAGCGTCTTCTCCGATGCTCGCATGTGTTGCCTATCAAAATGGTTAGGACAAATGCAATATATATAATATAAACAATGCAAAAATTTTGAAATTTTTGAAATTTATCAATTTTTAGACATTTTTTGTAATTTTCTCAAATTAACAAGTAAATATATACAAATATAAACAAATATACACAAGGTGGATATTTTCCTCCCCACACTTTAAATTTACATCGTCCTCGATGGAACACAATGTAGGGAAGAAATAAGAAAAATAAAAGACATGTTTTTGTATTTTTAAATAATAGAATTTCCTCCCCACACTTATTTATTTACGTAATTTCCAATGGAAATAAATGTGTGGAGGAAATTCGGAAATGAAATACATGTTTTTTTTTTTTTTCAAAATTTTTTTTTCAAAGAAAAGAACATATTTTTGGATTTTTAGAAAAATATATCAAAAAGAAAAAGAATGCATAAAAAGCTTGGGTTGCCTCCCAAGAAGCGCGGATTTAAGGAAACCGCCAAACCTAAGCTTGGTTCCAAAACTATCCGGGATCCCACAACCTATGAGCAAGGCCACTTAACTCCTTGCCCAAGTCAATGAAGCTCACATCTTTAAGCCTCTTCCAATCATCTAGGTTGTGATCATTCTCCTCGACATTTTCAAACTCGATTACATAAAATATTTCCTCTTTCATTGGAGGAGAATGATCAAAACCAACAAGTAAGGGACAATCAACAACATATGAGACTTTATTAGTATCATTGTCCCTTGCTTCTCCCCTCCATTCATCCATTTCAAACACAAATTTTTCCAAAAGGGAGGGAAAAGCATCATAATCATCACATGTATAAGGGAGGGGGGTTTCAAGCAAGTCACCCATGCAAGCTTTATCAAGTAAAGGAGCATCATACTCCTCATCATCATACATGATTTCAAGTAAGGGGGCATAAGAAATGAGGTCAATGTCATCGGTTGGTATAAGGTACTCATCCTCGCCGCAAAAAGATGCCTCAAATTTCTCATAGATAGGCTCATCAAGAAGATGCACCTCACAATCCCTCTCACCATCAAAGCTCACAATCTCCTCCTCAAGAAATTCGTCATCCCATTTAACCTCCAAATCTTCAAACATGATGCTCTCTTCATCACTCTTACTCTCATAATCCTCAAAGAGAGCATCCTCATTATCAGTGGGTGTGGCTAAGGTAGTGGGGAAGGTAATATTTATATCCTCAAAAGTGGTATAAGGCTCATCCTCAAAAAAGGGGGTCTCAACCTCAAATTGCTTCAAAGGTCTATCCTCCTCAATCTCAAGCCTCTCCTCTAAGACATCCTCACTTTGCTCAATCTCCACAACACCCTTACTAACACCCATAATCTTCTCACCAACATCCTCAACACTCTCACCAACATCAACAATGGTATTCTCCTCAATACTCGGCAAAGAAAAATTAGGCTTTCGGCTTTCCCGGTTCAACCAATCAAAAAGATTATATGCTTCATCATCCGATTTGGAAGATAAATCACCATCACATAAGGAATCAAGAAAAAATTTAACTTGACTATTCATGCCCTTCTCAATTGTAAGACGCAATTCTTCCTCACTAAAATCATGTTCATCTAGTGAGTCAAGAAATTGCACAAGTCTATCAAGATAAGCCCAAAATTCTTCATTTTCATATTGAGGAAAACCAAGATAAAACAACATTTTGAAATGACAACAAAGAACGTAGACTAACAAATCTAAGACTCAACAAATATCAATCCGTTGATCTCCCCGGCAACGGCGCCATTTTGATAGTGGGTTTGTCGCACTCCCCAAATCAAACAAATAACTCAACTAATGTAGTAGGGTAGTCGAGGTCGAACCACAGGGAGATCAAGTTTGAATACTAGTTTTGTCTTAGATTATAAGTTAGCTACGTGAATCAAGAAATTGGTTGACATTAAACTAATTAACTAAATTAATAACTACTAAAACAATTAAAGTAAGAAAGCAAGTAATAGAAATGGCAATTCAACAAAAGAAGTGAAAATGAGCAAGAAAAGATTAAGTTGTAAATCAAATTATTAAAGGGCGTAGAACTCGGTTCTCCCACAACGATTCGTAATTTCACGTCACGATTCCCTAGGCTAATCATAAGGGTAGAAAAGCAAGGGGGAGATGGCTCTAATTCGCCTACTAACTCCCTCTCGGGCTCATAATAGGACACTAGCTCTACCCACCAACCCCCCTCTCGGGTTCGAAGGTCGGAATCCCTAACTCAACACCCAACTACCCCAAAAACATGCATTTTTCCAAGGTGGTCAAGTAATTGGTCAAGTTCACTAAGCACTCATCGTATTCCGGGTCATCCCACTCCTCCTCTCGGAGGTCGATTTCAAACGCTAGCCTAGAGGTACCCTCCCTTGGTTCTCCCTTTCGGTCTCAACCTAGGTTAGTGATAAGACCAACTTCCGAGTACCCAATTTACAACCTAACCAACTCTCGTTGGTGGACAAGGGTTACAAATCGACACTACCCAAAATCAATCCATAAACCAAATCATTCCTCTAAACTACCCTCACAAATTTCCCCCAACAATTAGCCTTTATGAAAATCAATTAGTGAAGTTACTCATGTCGGGTCAAACCGAGTCCTAGTAGAAGACTACTCACTAATCATGGTGCTAAGAGCAATAGAAACAATAAAGATGGAGTCTTTAATCATGAACATGATGTGAAAATGGATTCTACAACTAATCATGCAATTACCCAACAAATCTAAGAGGAAATGCTAATTTAACTAAGAAGAGAAAGGATTAAGACACAAAGACTCAAACTTTAACACAATCACCCAAAGGTTCAACCTTTAGATGAGAAATAACAATGGTGAACATGAATAAGATGAACAAGATAGAGACAATAACAATCTAACAACAAAAGAGAGGAATTCAAACATAAACAATTAACAAAACTTGAATGAAAGTAAATGTAAACAAATGAAATTAAGGGAGAGAATTATACCAACAACATTGAAGCTTTGAATTGATGGAAGAACTTGGATAAACAAGAGAACAATTGTATTATTTTTTTGAGTAAAGATTACAACTTGGGTAAGAGGAAAATTAATTTAGGGTTCTAAAATATTTGAGAGAAAGATGAACTAGTCTAATTTTCTAATCTAATTTCTAAGGTAAGTTAATGGGACCATTTACGAGGCTTCAAGGCTTCACTCAACAAGATGATGAGACCATTTACGAGGCATGGGAGAGGTACAAGGGACTCCAAAGGTTGTGTCTCCATCACGGGATTGGAGATGATGAGTTGATTAACAACTTTTATGAGGGGTTGAGCAATTAAATGAAGATGAACCTAGATTCCGGCTCGGGAAAGGGGGCGTTAGATAAAATCGATCACAAGACGGCCAAAGAACGTCTTGAGGAAATGGCTTCTCGTACCTTTCATTGGAATAATGATAGGCACAAGAGGAAGGGAAAGTCAACGGTTGAATCGGCCAACAATGTTGAGGTTAAAGGGTTGATAGAAGAGCTCAAGCAACAAGTTGCCTTGATGAGTTCAAGCAACACATCTAGCAACTCCTCTTCAATGAGGAACCAAGTTTATAGTTGTGAGATTTGTGGAGACCAAGGACATCCACCAAATGAGTGTCCTTTGATGGTAGGAGAGGGCAATTGCATGGAGCAAGTGAACGGAATATGGGAGTCTAGTCCGGCAAAGCAAGCATTTAACAACAACCAATAACATCCCGGAATGAGAGCCCACCCAAACTTTTCCTATGGTTCACAAAATGTCCAAAACCCCACCTTCCAACAAAAATCACAACAACCAAACTTTCAAGCTCAAAAACCAAACACAACATTCAACCAAGGTCAACCGGGCTTCCAAGGAAGATCCTTCCAACCAAGACAACAATTTCAACCACTCAATCCACCAAACAACCCACCTTTCCAACAAAATTCCCAACCTTTCCAACAAAATTCCCAACCTTTTCAATAATCCACCCAACTAAAGTCAAACATGGAACTCATGATGGAATAATTGATGAATTCTCAAAACCAACTTGTCAACACTCAAACACAATTCATCAACCATTCCACTCAAAAACAAGAAGAGACAACCTCATCCATCAACCAACTTAGAACCCAAATGCAAGCTTCTCAACGGATGACGGACAATCAAATCTCCCAATTGGCTTCCCAAATGAGCCAACTACAAGCCTCAAGTGGCAAATTTTCGTGTAAAACCGAGGAGAATCCGAAAACCATAAATGTTATTCATTTGAGGAGCGGGAGAGAGTTGGAGGACTGGGTATTCATCAAGAAAAGAAAGAGTAGCAAACCGGATGTAGAGGTTGAACCACCCAAGGTGATTGAAGAAAAATGGGTTGAAGATGAACTTGTGGAAATTGTTGTGGAGACTCCAAAGGCGATTGATGAACCCACAAAAATTGTTGAAGAGCCAAAACAACAAGTTGTGAGGACTTATGTGCCACCAATTCCTTTTCCACAAAGGTTGGCAAGGGCAAAACTTGAACAAAAATATGAAAATTTTATGGACATGATGAAGGGAATCAACATTACCATGCCCTTCATTGATGCCATCAAGGAGATACCAAGCTATGGAAAATTCTTAAAGGAGCTAATTTCAAACAAAAATTCCTTGAGTCCAACAACGGTGAATTTATCCAAGGAGTGTAGCGCCATTATTATGAATGAGGTTCCTAAAAAGCTTGAAGACCCGGGGAGTTTTTCCATACCTTGTAAAATTGGGACCGTGCAAATTGAGAGAGCCTTGTGCGATTTAGGGGCAAACATTAGTCTTATGCTCCTCAAAATTTTCAAGAAGTTGAAGGATTATGAGCTTTCACCAACAAGGGTTTCTCTCCAATTTGCGGATAGGTCGGTAAGATACCCTATCGGTCTTGTGGAGGATATCCCAATCAAAGTGGATAAACTTGAATTCCCATGTGACTTCTATGTAATGGACATTCCCGAGGACTCAAATATTCCCATCATATTGGGGAGCCTTTGCCTTGCCACGGGGGGAGCCATGATTGATGTGAAGAATGGAAAGCTTTCTCTTCAAGTGGGTGAATAAAAGGTAGAATTCTCCTTGAATACGGCTATGAAGGAGCCTTCCGAAGAAAAGTCTTGTTATATGATTGATATGGTAGAGGAATGTGTCGACATGAAGAAATTTTATGAAGACAAGGGTTTGCAAGGATTCCTTGAAGGCAAGGTAAAATATTGCAAAGAACACCGGGAGTATGCTTTGGCCATGGAAGCAACAATTGAAGAAGACCCGGATAAAGAATTTGAGAGCTTGAGAAGGGATGGTAAAAAAGAGGAGAGATCTACGCCTCCTCAAGTGGAGTTGAAACCTCTTCCCTCTACTCTTAAACATGCTTTCCTTGACCCTAATGACACTTACCCTATTATTGTCAGTAGTGCACTCAATGACACCGAACTTCAAAAGTTACTTGATGTTGTGAGAAAATTTAAGGATGTCACTGGGTACTCAATTGATGATATCAAGAGGATTAGTCCTTCTTTTTGCACTCACCGCATTCATTTGGAGGATGAGGGTGCATCTTCCATTGAGCCTCAACGCCGCCTTAACCCCGCAATGAAAGAAGTGGTTAGGAAGGAGGTGTTGAAGCTCTATGATGCAAGTATCATTTACCCTATCTCCGATAGTGCATGGGTGAGCCCGGTGCATGTTGTGCCAAAGAAGGGCGGGGTCACGGTAGTAACCAATGACAAGAATGAGCTTATCCCGACAAGAATCACAACTGGGTGGAGAATGTGTATAGACTATAGACGCCTTAACAAGGCGACTAGGAAAGACCATTTTCCCCTCCCTTTACTTGACCAAATGTTGGAAAGACTTGCCCAACACTCTCACTTTTGCTACCTTGATGGGTTTTCGGGGTTTTTCCAAATCCTGATTCACCCTAATGACCAAGAAAAGACCACTTTCACGTGCCTGTTTGGCAGCTTTGCCTATAGGCGCATGCCCTTTGGGCTAATGCAATGCGCCGGCCACATTTCAAAGATGTATGCTAGCTATATTTTCCGAATATGTTGAGAATATAATGAAGGTGTTTATAGACGATTTTTACGTTGTAGGCACCACCTTTGATGGATGTCTAGCTAATTTGAGTAAGGCCTTGAAAAGGTGTCAAGAAACCGGTCTAGTCTTGAATTGGGAGAAATGTCACTTTATGGTGACATCCGGGGTTGTTTTGGGTCATGTTGTGTCGAGTAAAGGCTTAGAAGTGGATCAAGCCAATATTGAAGTGATTAAAACCTTACCCCCTCCCACAAATGTCAAAGGAGTTAGAAGTTTTCTAGGGCATGCCGGTTTTTACCGGAGATTTATCAAGGATTTTTCTTTGATTGCCCGACCTTTAACATTGTTACTTGGGAAAGACGTGCCCTTTGAGTTTACTAATGAATGTTTGAATACTTTTAATAGGTTGAAAGAAGCTCTCATCACCGCTCCAATTATGCAACCTCCTACTTGGGGAGAACCTTTTGAGTTGATGTGCGATGCTAGTGATGTAGCGGTGGCAGCGGTGCTTGGACAAAGAAAAAGTGGCAAACTCCATGCCATATATTATGCAAGCAAAACCTTGGATGAAGCTCAAGCAAACTACACAACCACCGAAAAGGAGCTTTTGGCGGTTATCTATGCTATGAACAAGTTCCGTTCTTACTTGGTAGGCTCTAAAGTAATAGTACATACCGATCATACGACGTTGAGGCACTTGCTAATCAAGAAGGAATCAAAACCACGCTTGATCCGGTGGATACTTTTGCTTCAAGAGTTTGATATTGAAATTAGAGACAAGAAAGGAGTGGAGAACGTAGTAGCCGACCATCTCTCTCGACTATTCCATGAAAATGTAAAGGATGGACTACCAATTGATGACTCCTTGCCGGATGATCAATTGTTTGCTCTTTCTCTAATGGATGTCCCTTAGTACGTGGATTATGTCAACTACATGTTATCCGGGGTCATGCCACACGACTATGACTCCCATAAGAGGAAGAAATTCTTTCATGATCTAAAACAATATTTTTGGAAGGAACCATGCCTTTACAAATCTTGTGCGGATGGGATAATTAGAAGGTGTATTCCAAGTGAAGAGGTAAAGCCGATAATCTCTCATTGTCATGACATGCCAAGTGGAGGGCATGGAAGTTCAAGAAAGACCGCCGCAAGGGTGCTCCAATGCGGTTTCTATTGGCCTACCCTATTTCATGACGTGGCAAGCTATGTCAAGGGATGTGACAAATGTCAACGAAGTGGTAACATTTCAAAGAGACATGAGATGTCCGCCAACTATATCCTTGAAGTAGAGCTATTTGATGTATGGGGGATTGACTATCAAGGTCCTTTTCCCTCATCACATAGGAATGAGTATATCCTTGTTGCGGTAGATTATATGAGGAAATGGGTTGAAGCTATCCCAACGAAAACTTGTGATGCAAAGTCGGTAACAAAACTCATGGAGACAATCATATTTCCAAGATTTGGGGTTCCAAGAATTGTGATTAGTGACCGTGGAACACATTTTCGGGAAAGGACTCTAGATGCTCTTCTAAGGAGACATGGGGTGCAACATAGGCGTAGTCTTGCCTACCACCCACAAGCTAACGGACAAGCCGAGATTTCAAATCGAGAGATTAAGATGATTCTTGAGAAGACCGTGAGCCGGTCAAGGAAGGATTGGTCAATTAAGCTCAACGATGCATTATGGGCTTACCGGACCGCTTTCAAGACACCGATAGGAACTTCGCCATTCCGGTTAGTGTATGGAAAGCCTTGCCACTTACCGGTAGAATTGGAGCACAAAGCTCATTGGGCAATCCGACTTCTCAACTTTGACTTGAAGAGTGCAGGGGAAAGGAGACTACTTGACCTCAATGAATTAGAGGAGTTTAGGCTAGAGGCTTATGAGAGCTCTAGGTTGTATAAGGAAAAGACCAAGCGATTCCATGACAAGGCTATTATAAGGAGGGAATTCAAGGTGGGAGATTTGGTGCTCCTCTTTAACTCAAGGTTCAAGCTATTTTCGGAGAAGCTAAAGTCAAAATGGTCGGGACCTTTCACCGTGTTCCGAGTTTTTCCCTATGGAACGGTTGAAGTATCCGATGGAGACCAATCTTTCAAAGTAAATGGACAACGGCTTAAGCACTACGTTGCCGGCCCTCCCATCTCGAAGGATGTAAGCTTAATTGATACATATCTTGTCCAATCTTGATTGTCACTCACTATTTGGTGCATTGTCCGTGTACATGGTTATTTTTGACTTAGTCGAGCCTACGACGTTAAACAAGGGCGCTTCATGAGAGGCAACCCATGGGTCACACTTTAGTATAATTATTTCTTAGCCTAACTGATGAGGAATCGAAACAATTTGGTGAGAAACTAAGCTTGGCATTTGATTTTTGAAAGGAGGATGTTATGTGGTGGCATAACAATGATTTTTAGGAAGGTATGACGGGGGGAAGGGTGACCGGCGACCGGTTGGCGTACCGGCGCCGAGGCATTTGGAATTTGGGGGAATTAAAATTTTGAATTCAAGCTGAGGAAGGCTGAGAGCCGGATGACCGGCGACCGCTTGTTATACCGGCGCCGAGATATCTTTACTTTGACACTTAAAAATCGATTTTTTTTGAAAAAAAAGGCTGGATGACCTTGAGCCGGGTGGCCGGCCGCCGGCACCCAACCGGCTCAGCGTCTTTTGTCACGGGTCTATATATTCACTCATCCTCCCAAATTCACACCACTCTCTAAAAAACACTCTCTCTCTCTCTACAATCCCTCAACCTAAAATCCTCTCTAATTCCCCAATAAACCCACCCACCAACACTCAACATTTCCAACCAACTTGAAGATAGCATCCAAGAGAACAAGAGCGGACACTGCTAGGGCCGCTATGGACTCGTTTAATTCAGAGTGGCTCAAATGACGGATTCCTCGCCGGATCCCGACTTCCCTAATCTTGTGTTCGCATCCGGGGCTCAAAAATGTAAGTTTCTTTTGTTCAAAAATCGTCCTATTCATGCTACTAAGTTCATTTGTAGCCAAACCATGAAAGATTTAGGGATCGATTCCGATGCTAAGAAACTATTTAGGGGGGTTGGAATGGGATTCTTGTACACCCTTAAACGATTGACCTACCCTTGCCTTACTTGGGAATTCTTGAGCTCACTCCAAGTGGATAAAAGGAGAAGTAACGGTGAAATTGTTGAGATTAGGTTCCGCCTTATGAACCGTGACCATACTATGACCTTGAAGAGGTTTGGAAAAGCTTTTGGCTTGAATTACATGGACTCCTATAGAGCACCCGCTGATTTCCATCATTCTCGGGTTTGGGAAGCTATATCGGGTAAGCCCGAACCCACACAAGGGAAAATGAATGCCAACTCTATCCATTTTCCGGCTATTAGGGTTTGGCACCGATTCATGGGGTGGACTATTTTTGCTAGGAGTGAACCGTGGACCGTTAGAACCGATGAACTAAACATCCTTGGCTCTTACCTCTTCCAAAAGCCTAAGCCGTTTCAAATGAACATAGCCCACCACTTTGTGCTTCACCTTAGGAAATTGGCGAATTTCTCGGATCAAAGTGTGGGAATCTTTGTGGGCGGGATGATCACGCAATTGGCCAAGGATATTGGCGGGTTTTATGAGTCTTTGTACAATCCGGTTCAAGAGCCTAATGTCTTATCAAAGTTCTACTTGACCCACTCCTTGGAATGGTTTAGGGTTGACCCGGCCGGTAATCGTGAGTATTGGCAAGTCGATGACAAGGATTCAATTGTCCTACCAAACATTAAAGCAACAACAATCAAGCAAGATCAATCGAGTTACCTCCTCTTGGTACGTGAGCGTGACCACACCGAGGGTGCCTGGAAAACACTTTCTCGGCGAGAACGCCATGGCCCGACCTCGGAATCCCACCCATCCACTTTTACCTCCTTACCGCAACAATTTGACACTCATTCTATGCCTTCCACGTCTCAACAACCGATATACCAATACCCTCCCCTCGACCCGACTTTAGTAGGGTACTTTGACAACTTGAACTTAGGATTAGGTGAATTGAAGAGTAAAATGAACACTCGGTTTGACATGGTGAACCAAAGGCTAGATCATATCTACTATAACCAAGGAGTAGGGAACTTCCCAATTTATGATGACTATGCCCGCCGCAGGTTTGTCACTAGGGATGGGCCGCACCCGGATTTCTTCACATGTCCTACCCAAGGATACACCGCGCCGACTATTCGTGGAGGGTTCCATATGCAATCGGATTACTTTAGTAACCCGGCCTTTCCTACTCCTGTGGTTCATCAAGAGAGTGGTGCGTGGTATAGTGGTGTGGCTCCTACATTCAATGGTGATGCGGGGGCGTCGGGGTCCGGAGGAGGGTGGAATATGAGTACCGATGATGATGTTATCCGTGATGAAGGAAATGTCGTTTTTAATGTGGAAGATGATATAGATTTTGATAGTTGAGTTGGTGAAGTGGAGAGGGTACTTTCAAATGTGAGCTCTTGGCAATGGTGCCTTCCTATGCATCTCATTCCATGACCCTTTGTAAGTATTTCATCTCTCCATTTCTTGAAAAAATTCTTGTTGGTTGGAAGAGTCGAGTGACTCTTGGTGATTCATAGCCTTGCAACACTATGAGGCCAATGCTCCCGTTTGAAAATCCAAAAAGACAAGTATGATCTCTCCCCTAATCCAAATTCTCTCATTCATATTTAATTTTTCGCATGCATTTAGCTTAGAAACTCACGTAGTTGCATTCATTTAGGCTTGCATTAGATTTCAAATTTGTAATATATCGTCACATTTAGACATTGCATTCACGTAGTATACCTTGCATTGTAATTCAAATATTGCATATAGAATAGACCATGCATTGCATTCCTATTTTAAAATCACAAAAAAAAAAATTGAAAAATGACAAAAACCAACAAAAACATGTTCTTTTATTTCTCAACATGCCCTCCCATGTTTATAAATAAGTGTGGGGAGGGCCTAAAAAAAAACTTTCAAAAAAAAAACAAAACAAAATTCCAAAAACATGCATTTTCATTTTCTTTTTCCTCCACACATTTATTTCCATTTGGAAGTAATGTAAATAAATAAGTGTGGGGAGGAAATTCATATATTGAAAAACACCAAAAATATGTCCTTTTAATTTTCAAAAACAAAAATACCAAAAACATGTTATTTTTATTTTCAAAAATTAAAAATACAAAAAACATGTTCGTTTCTTTTTCTTATTCACTCCCTATGCTTTTGTCCATTGAGGACAATGTACATCTCAAGTGTGGGAAGGGAAATATCCACTATTGTGAATATTTTTTTATATTTGTAAATACTTTTAAATTTGATAAAATTTCAAAAAATCCATAAAAATTGAAAATTTTCAAAAAATTTACAAAAACAATTGCATTGTATATATATGTCTTATCTAACCTTTGGCATAGCGCATTGAACATTTGAGGCAAAAAGGAGCTAGAAGACCGCTTTGTATAATCCTTCCTATCTCTTACTCCTTTTTACTATTCTTTCTTTTTGGTATCTTGGATATTTTGAAGGAGAATGGGAATTTTGTTGCCTTAGGTGTCTCCTTGGGAGACCATGTGGATTGTTGGTGTTGATACGTGCTGCTAGGATTTGATATTGGTTGCATGATTATTTTCACGTTCTTTTGATTCCCGCTTGCATTTTGTCACATGTGCATATGTGTTGTGGTTAGACTTAGTTACACTTAGTTTGTAAATGTTTTGCATAAACATGGTCGAGGAAGGGAATCAAGTACCTCCATGATGAGCTATGTGTCCAATTGTGCCTTTCCCCTCCCCGTGGCTCGCACCCGTGACCTCTTAGTTAGCCGAGGGAGGTGGGCTTGGCCAATGAGTTTAGACCGATCTTGTGAGACCTAGGACCGTAGACTAGACCTAAGGCTCGACTTAGCTACTTAATGGTAAAGGTGGAGCCTCCTAGGGTGGGTACATTCATACCCCACCCTCATCTAGGTTTGAGAGTAGGCCTCCTCGCGAGACGTGTCACATCAAGACGCTAAGTGTGTCATTTCGTCCTTATACCGTGAATTTGCATTACATTTTTGTGCACATGATATGAAACAAAATCCGTTTGTATGAACCTCACATAGCCAAATAGCCATATTTTGTCCCTTCCATTATCTCCCTTTTTGATTCTCCCCTTTGAGCTTTAGCCTTTCCATTTGGCAAACCCACTAAAATAGCTACATTCCATAACCACCCTTCCTTGATCAAGAATTGGTCGGTTTCGTAGTGGTGTTATAGGAGGTGATTTAGGTCATAGTGGTGGATAGTATACATATCCACTTGGGTCGGAATTTGGTATGCATTTGGCATTGTATATAAATAAGAGGTTTTGAAAAAGAAATGAAAAACAAATTAGAAAAGTGAAAAAGTCATGAAAAAAAATGAGTTACTTGTGTTGAATATATGTTGTCAAGAAAATAAAGAGGCGAGCAACACCCCTCCTCATCATTAAACGGGGTAGAAAAGGCCGTTGCTAAATAAAAGGGCAAATTGATGTTTTTCCAAAATGAGTCGGGTTTAAACATTTTTTGCATGACTTGGGAAACTGAGTCTTTGTTAGGGTGTAGACCATTTGTTGAAATAAGAGGAGTATTTTTGAGTTTTTCCAATTTGAGTTGGGTTTATGCAATTTTTGCATAGTTTTGGTGATCCATGCTATGTTAGGGCATAGACGTGTCTCATGTGTTGCAATAAGAAATGGGTTACGATGTGTCGGCAATTCTTGATTTGAACTCCACATATCCAAACGGTGCTTGCACCAATCCCGTTTTGTCCTACTGCCTAGCCCCGTTACAACCCTTGTTTCATATTGTGTGCATTATACCATTATTTGTATTTCATTGGACATAGGACGGTCTTATACATTAGATTGCGGGTACGCTTTCGCTAGTCGAGTTAGGAGAGTGATTTTGGTTACTATTTGTCACAAAAATCACCTTGTTCTTTCATTGAGTGACGAGTGAAAACCGTGAGGATGTCGTTATCTAGGTCCCCTTAGTCATGGGTCTTTTGGTTGAATCTCGTGTCGGTTTTGTAATTCTCGGCGGACTTACCTACTTCCCCTTACCCCGCTCTTGAATGTGTTTCTTGAGTATTGGTCACACTAGGGTTGTTTGAGCCATGCTTAGGGGGTTGGCACCTCCGTTGGAACTTCTGAGA
Organism: Silene latifolia; assembly: GCF_048544455.1. Taxonomy (NCBI): domain Eukaryota; kingdom Viridiplantae; phylum Streptophyta; class Magnoliopsida; order Caryophyllales; family Caryophyllaceae; genus Silene; species Silene latifolia. The sequence goes on along the minus strand of NC_133536.1, from coordinate 205,075,194 downwards.
CGGTACTCCCGACCAAGACCGTGTTTTGTTGTTTGAAAATCCGGCCATTTAGATGAGGAAAGTGGACCATTTTGTTAGATGCATTTTATTGCTTGATCACGTGCTTTCATGATATATGCATCGCAATTTTGTAGTAAGACCCAACTTGCCTTGCAATAGGGCACTCTTCCCTCATGGGTGTCAAATTGTGAGTTGAAGGGGCGTTTAGTGCGCTAATACTCGATCTGTTATTAATTAGAATAATTGAGTGATGCTTATATTGTGCACACACTCTTGATGGTTATTATAGTAGTCTCTTGTGCATTGGCTATGGACTTACTCGGGGACGAGTAAGGACTAAGTGTGGGGAGATTTGATGATTGAACATTCGGCCCTTTTTTACCCTTGTTTTTGCTAATCTTTTGGACTACTTAGGCACAATCTTAGGCCTTTTTCTTGCATTTTGCTTTTTATTCCCGCTATTACCGACTCCGACACTTGATTGTACGTAATTGAGCTAGCTAAAGGAAATTTGGCAAGAAACAAGGCATACGAGGAATTTAAGAAGGAAGAAAGGGGAGAAAAAAAGCAGAGGATGCTCCTGGGCCGACCAGCCGGTGGCCGGTCAACCGGCGGAGCGTCAGCTCGGCCATTTCAAAGCTTCAAATTTGACATGTCTCGGCGCCGGAGGGGCAGCCGGCCGCCGGTCGACCGGCTGGCGGTCGCTGCTACCCGTGTTTTGGCTTAATTCCGTTTTTTGTAACCTAAGCAGGAGGATACTATAAATACTCCCTCAAAATCGTGTTTAGACAGATAATCCTAGATCTAATTTATTTCCGATTTCCAAGTTTTAAACTTTACTAATTACCTTGTTAATCTTTCCCTAATTAGAACAAGTTATTCAACAATTATACCATTATTAGTGTAGAAATTGGGTTGTAAGAAGATTGAAGGCATCTCCTTTCTTATTTTTCAATCCAAGTTCCTTTCTTTGCTATTGAGTTGGTATAATTTCTCTTCCTAATTTCATTTGTTTAGATTTGCTTTTCTCTTAAGTTTTATTTAGTGGTTTATGTTAGAATTCCAAATTTAGTTGTTTGATTGTTGTATTCTCTCTCCTGTTCATCTTTTCTTTGTTCACCATTGTTGTTTTCACCCAAAGATTGAGTCTTTGATTTTCTCATGTTAAAGATTGAATCTTTGAGTTACTTGTGTGAAAGTTTATGTCTTTTAGTTTAATCCTCTTCCATTCTTAGATTAAATCATCTTTCTTGGTAATTTGTGTTGAATTATTGCATGATTAGTAGTAGAATTTATTCTTCCACCATGATTATGCCTAAAGAATCCATCTTTATTGTCTCTATTGCTTTTAGAACCATGATTAGTGAGTATTCTTCTACTAGGACTCGGTTTGACCCGACATGAGTAACTTCACTAATTGAATCTCATAAAGGCTAATTATTTGGGGAAATTGGTGAGGGTAGTTTAGAGGATTGACATGGTTTATGGATTGATTTCGGGTAGTGTCGACTTGTGACCCTTGTCCACCAACGAGAGTTGGTTAGGTTGTAATTTGGATACCCGAAAGTTGGTCCTATCGCTAACCTAGGTTTAGACCAAAAGGGAGAACCAAGGGAGGGTACCTCTAGACTAATGTTTGAAATCGACCTCCGAGAGGAGGAGTGGGATGACCCGGAATACGATGAGTACTTAATGACCTTGACCAAGTTCTTGACCTCCTCGGAAATATGCATGTTTTTGGGGTTGTTGGGTGTTGAGTTAGGGATTCCGACCTTCGAACCCAAGAGTGGGGTTGGTGGGTAGTTCTAGTGTCCTACTTCGAACCCGAGAGGGGGGTCTTAGGTGAATTAGAGCCATCTCCTCCTCACCATTCTACCCTTATGATTAGCCTAGGGAATTAATTGTGTGAAGTTATGAACTGTTGTGGGAGGACCGAGTTCTAGGCTTTTAATCATTTGATTTACAACTTATCCTTCCTTCTTGCTCATTTACCTTTATCTTGTTAAATTTTCATCTCATTTTGTTCTAGGTAGCATTAGTATAACAATCTCATCCATTATCGTTGACTTAGCTAAACAATAGAGTTAAAACGATTAGTAGTCTTCCTAGCTCCTTGTGGGATCGACCCTCAATTTTGCACAACGATAAATCGTGCACTTGCGAGGTATTATTTGAAACCATAAGGATCGCTTTGACGAATGATCGTCCCACCGCCGTGATACGCATCAGTGAGACCAAAGACCAATTGAAGAACCAATCGACTATTAGACACATTGGAGCTGACATTTTTCAAATGATCTACCAATGACTTAAGTCGTTGACAATATGCGGACGCGGAGGGAAAATCCTCCATCACAATATGGGAGAACTCTTGTTCGAGTGTTAATGCTCTCGAATTCTTGTCGTTGTCTTGAAATATGTCGGCAAGACGATTCCATGTGTCTATGGCGGTAGTCTCGCCCTCGACAATGGTTTCCAAGTTATTGGTGGTGAAGGTGGAATAAATCCACTGAAGGACTGTGGCGCCTAGGGTTTCCCATAACTCTTTTTCGTCATCAGTAACAGGAGGCTTACGAGCGTCCGCCTTTGGGTTTGACGAAATGACGAAGCACGCGATTAGATTTTGCGTTATTCGTGAATAACGCGACCCACAATGGATATTCGTCGTTATCCATACCAAGCTTGATGGTGATGTGGTTCGATATGTTGTTAACTGCAAGAGCCGGATGGAAAGTCGACTTTGCATCGGGAACCATTTGGACGGCGTAAGGTCTTTGAGAAGAAGAAGAAGAAGAAGAAGAAGAAGAAGAAGAAGAAGAAGAAGAAGAAGAAGAAGAAGAAGAAGAAGGAGAAGAAGAAAGGATTCGAGATTTAGAAACCTAATACCATAAAGGAGATTAATCGTTGATTTCTATTGAGATATTCAAAGAGTATAAATACAAAAGTTATCCTACAATTAAGCAACTAATTAGCTACACATAAGGAACTAATTTACACTAAAGTAGGCAACAAATAATCTAGCAAATAAATTACATATTTACGATTATCCTATCACATAGACCAGTCCGTGAAGGCGAAACTATAGCTATTTCTAGCGTTTTTAGATACCCATTTCGAAAAAGAACTGGATAAAAGGACGGAAAGGTGGCAAGGCCGTCTCCTAATTAATTCCAATGATTTGTGAGATAAGGCAATGGCTCAGCAAATGATCTATAGTTTCCTCTTCCGATAAGCAAGACATAATGGGTCGTCCGACAAGCCACGTCATACACACTTAAAATTGCATATTATCCTATCATGAGATGCTAGCTAAATAAACATTTTAATATGTGGTTGTATGTACACTTTTAATAGTATGTAACTGAGTTTTTACAGGTAAAACATATATGAAACTCATAAAAAAAACTGCAAAATCAGTAATTAATAGGAGTCCCGTAATTTTCACAAGTTCCAAAACTTGTTAAAGATAATAACAATTAGCCTTAAACAATGACCACAAATTCCAGTCTCAAGAAAGTCCAAAGATATTCCTTATATATAAGCATGTTCCTCTCCCTTATTACCCTCATCAGACTCACTTACAGTAACAAATCTTTGCACATTTTTGTATCTATTATTACCCTTGACCAAAAATATAAAAACACCCATATTCATAACAAAGATCACGGTTAATAACCAATAAAAATAATCAAGACGACTATGATTCACATCCTTGCCAATCCATTTTTTCCCACCATTCTTCCCAGTGACAGCGTTAACAATGATGATTAACAGGCTACTAAGAAACGAACCGACACCATTAATACTAAGACAAAAGGCCATCCCTAAGCTCTTCATCGAGTCAGGTGCTTGTTCATAGAATAACTCTTGCAACCCAACAATGGAAAATGCATCCCCTATTCCAAAAATCAAGGTTTGAGGGACGAGCCAAAATACGCTAAACATTGTTCCATTTTGCAATGCCAATAATCTTTTTCGTTCGACTAAGGCTGAGACTACCATTGATACGATTAACAAAACCATGCCAATGGCTATCCGGTTGAGAATGCTGAGACCCCTTTCGTTGCCTCTGACACGCCTAAGATAAGGAATTAATAACTTGTCATAGATTGGAATCACGACCGCTGTTGACATAAAAACAAGGGCGTTTACAGATGCCGGTGGGATCTCAAATTTTCTAGAGAGTCGTCTATGCATCACACTTCCTTGCTTGATGAAGAATGTGTGCGTTTGCGCGATACCGATTCCAAATACTAAGCAACTTAGCCATATTGGTATCATGTTTATTATCAGCTTTAGTTCCTCCACTTGTGTTACTGTTGCTAGTCTCCATGGTCCTCGCTCTTGTTCTTCGACTATAGCAGCTTTATCAAGAAATCTAGACAAGTTTACAACAGTAATGTTAAGTGTCTAAATCAGCATTTGGTTATGTCGTTAAGTATACCTGGCAAAAATACCTCGACAATGATGCATTTGGTTACGCCGTTAAATAGACCTGATAAAAATACCTTGACAGTAACTCGATCATCCAACACCTGACCCAAACAAGGTTGGACCAGTTATTAAATCATGGAAACGGGCGTGCCCGACCCCACCTCTAAAAGGAGGGGAGAGAGCGTCCGTTTCATAAGCCCAAAGAGGTTTCACTCTAAAAGGTATTGGCAATAAAGTAAGCAACTCCTTAGCTTAAAAAAGATAAAAGGGTGACAATTGAATTGAGCTTTAACATTAAATAATTACCTCAGCCGATTAGTATGATGGAGACGTCGAACTTTTTGTGACACCAGAACTTCATTCAACAAGGAGGAATCTGAAGGATTTGGCAAATTTCTCTTTGCCAAAGCTGCAACTAAAACCATGAACATTGGAGTTAAAGGACTTCCTTTAACTGTTTTATACCGATAAAGGGTCCTCCCTGAAATGAATATCACGACAATGAACCCCATAGCACTGGCAAGTATAATAAACGCGACACCCCATCCAACATTGTCTTCTATGTAGACTATCACGGTAAGTCCAAGGATACCTCCAGCATGCAATGCGAAGATCCACCAATTGAAATACGACATTTTTTGCTTTCTTTCTTCAAGATGATTGTCGTCAAATTGATCTGCTCCAAAAGCCTCTAGGCATGGCCTGAGTCCTCCTGTTGCTATCGACAAAAGGTAAGCCGCAGTAAAGAAGGTCGCCTTATGAATCTTGCTAGCATTTTGGCATGTAGTCAAGATTGTGCCGTAACTGTTGTTGCATGGTTTGAGGCTTGGGATGTATTGTGTCATGATGAATAGACATAAGACCTGAACAAATTATAGAGAAATAATCACGCACATATGTAGAAGGTGAGAATACATTGGATAATACGATTAATCAACTCAGGATAAATATCACATATGACTGTGACTCTGTGAGTATCGACGGTATTGAAAAAGAGGAGAGAGTTGGCTATAAGTATGTAAACAAGGAAGTTACCGTTACCTACTCACAATTCACTATTCATGACTCTTCAGACCGAACATAACTTTTTTTTGGCAGCCGTAAAGAAAGGATTTAAACAACATGCATTCTCATGGCATTTTGCGCAATGCCATGAGGCAAGAGCTATCTTATTCATGTTCCTAGGATGTAACTAAAACATAAACGGTGAAAAGATGTAGCTAAGGAGAAATCATCAAAAGTATTATCAAATTTAATATAGCGTAAAAGAAAAAGATCGAAAGTAAATATACTAACCAAAACATAAAGGAGGGAAGAGAAGAGAGCAATGTAGAAGCGACCAACATAACTATCACCAAGAAATCCACCAAAAATTGGCATTACAAGTGACACTCCTGCCCATGTATTCACACTATTCACTGCGGTTTCGAGGTCTTGATGCATCACCGTCGTCAAATACGTTATCAAATTCGATGATATGCTGAAGTAGCCCAATCTCTCAATAAACTCTGTTGCTGCATTTCCGCCATTTTAATGTCGTATTAACACATACGGAGTACATTGCGATAATAAGTACGGATTACAATATAATTAAGCGCTTATATTGGAGAAGAAAGTCTTTTTTACTCCCATATTTAGAATCCTTACTCCACACCTGTCAGCGCTTATATTAGAGAAACTCGGAAAAAGTTGGAAAATTTTAACTAAAAGTTTTGAAATTTGCATCGGGGACGAGCACTAGACCTCTAGCTCCACCACTGACCTCGCCTAAAGCGTGGTAAAGTGATTGAAAGTACACAAATGAAGACAAACACATCGTTTTTCCATGACTATATAGAGCTGACAAATCTAATTCGACCCGAACTTAAGCACACTTGAACCGATGACAAGAAAATGTTGCAACCAGAAACCGCCCCGACCCGATAATGACTCGTAACCCGACCTAACACGTTTAAGGCCACCCAACAATACCCGAGATGACCCATAAGGCCATAACCCAAGTTTACTCGATTCATGCACTGATCCAACCCAAATGATAACCCGAAATTGACTCGAAAGATGACCCGCAAGATAACCCAAAAATGACTCGAAAGCGGACTCGAAATAAAACTTATACATTAATAAAAAGTCCAAGGTAACAATTAATCTTGATTCTTGACCAAAAGATCACTTGTAAAGTTGCAACTGATTTTTAACAAAATTTCAGTTCAGATGTGTATTCTCTTTTTTTCTAGGGTTTTCTCCTAGGGTTCGGTCTAGGTCTAGGGTTAGGTCTTGGTTTTCTCCTCCTATTTTGAGGCTTCTCTCACGTTTTCTCACGTGAGTGTAGCTGCGTCGTGTTCTTTTGTGTTGTGTTGGTTGCGTTGTGTCGTTTTTGTGCAGGTCTGAAGAATTGTTCGATCCGATGGCTACATCTAAGGACAAGGGCAAAGGGATTATGACTAGCGAAGATCGAAGAAATTTTGATTCGTTTCTCTGGGACGAAGGCACTGAGGAAGAGGAAGCAAGGGGTCAGTTGATGTTGGTAGGGCGGATTTGGGCGCAGAAATCGATTAATGTCAAAGCGGCTATTGAGACGATGACAAAATTATGGAATTCGATGAAGCCTATCATTGGGAATGTTATTGATGCGAAGGAAAAACTCTTTGTTTTTCGGTTTGGGACGCTACGTGATAAGGAGAGGGTCCTGGAAAATCAACCATAGCACTTCGATAAGTTTGTCTGGTGCTTTAACGAACTTACTTCTACGGGCAAGGTAACTGATATCCCTCTTTTTCATTTACCTTTATGGGCACGCGTTTATGATTTACCTATATCAGGACGGCGTAATGAAGGTAATGTGAGGAAGATAGGGGCTATGCTGGGGACGTACATTAATATGGAATTAGAGCCAAACCTGGAAATGGACAGAGCGATTAGGGTTCGTATTTTATATGATGTTAGGGTTCCGTTGAAGAAGTTGATTACTATCCTGATGCCAAATGGGAAGGAGGTCGAATTTGACATAAAATATGAAAGACTGCCGACCTTTTGCTATGGTTGTGGGAGAAACGGGCATGGGGAAAAAGATTGTGAAGATGGACCGTTTGATGAGGATGATTTACAATTTGGGAAATGGTTGAGAGCATCTCCGTGGAAAATCACGAAGACTGTAAAAGAAGGAACCGGGAAAGCTGCGAGATCGTTGCAACCAGTGTTCGAGGATATGCGTAAGAATGATGAGGAAGAAGATATTGCTAAGATTATTTATAAATTACAAAATATAGCTGTGAGTTTTAGAGCAAATAAAAGGCGGGAGGAGGTGGTTGTAAATGAGGCAGCTGGGGATGACAGTAGGGAGAGAGGGGGATCTTTTCTCGGGTTGAGGAGGGGCAAATGCAGGAGGAAGGGGTGGGGTTTGGTTCGACGGTGGAGGGTTTAGAGCAGGGGCAAGGTGTTTCTGAGAGGGTGGAGATGATGGTGGACGGTCTGGAGAGGAGGGGGGAGCAGATTGCAGCTGGTGGGAATGGGGGTCTGGCAAGGAAAATGCCGTGTGAGGAGGGGGGAGACCAGGCGGTCATGAGGAAGGGAGTGGGGTAAGTGAGAAAGGCCGTAAGTGGGTAAGAAAAGTGGGGGAGGAAAGAGAGGAAGAAGGGGTGGGGTCGACGGGAAGCAAGAAGTCCAAGGTTGTCAACGACGGGGGCATCATTATACCTGAGGCGGAGGTTGAGGGAGCTCAACCCCGCCGGGCCCAATGAGTATCCTAAGTCTTAACTGCCGGGGATTGGGCCACCCCGATGTAGTAGGTGCGCTCCGTCATTTGTTACGACGGGAGGCCCCGGCCATGGTGTTTCTTTGCGAGACGAAACTCAGTGGTGGTGAGATGCAGACGGTTCTCGCGAAATTTGAGATGTATTATGGTATGCATGTGGATAGTGTGGGGAGGGCTGGTGGGCTAGCATTTTGTTGGCATAAGGATATCAAATGTGAGTTCCTTTCGGCGTCGGTTCATCATATGGATTTCATAATTAGGGAGGATAATGGGGATTGGCGTGTGACGGGTTTTTATGGTTGGCTTATGGTTGCGGATAGACACCTTTCTTGGGAGCTATTACGGGTGTTAAAGCAGCAATCAGCGTTGCCGTGGATGTGCATAGAAGATTATAACGAGATCTTATTTGCTAATGAGATGAAAGGGGGTCAACGAGCTCAATGGCAAATGAATCAGTTCCGAGATGCGGTGGATGCTTGTGGTTTGGTGGATGTTCAATTTGAGGGATATGCGTTTACATGGGATAATGGGCAAGCGGGGGAGGATAATCGTCAAAGCAGAATAGACCGAGCTATGGGTACTAATGAGTGGATGGAGAGCTTCCCTTATGCCAGGCTTTGTCACTTGGGGCGCGAGTGGTCTAATCATTCACCACTCAAATTGGTGTTGGACCGGCGGGAGAGTGTGGGGCAAGTCACAAAAAGATTTCATTTTGAGCAAATATGGGTGGGAGCTGAGGGGTGTGAGGAGGCTATATTGCGCGGGTTTGAAAGGGGGGGGGGGAATGTGGAAGCTTTACAGGAGAGTGCGACAGAATTGCAAGTTTGGAAACGGGTGAGTATAGGTAAAATTGTGAAGATGATTGCGACGAAGCGGAGCCAAATTACTAGATTGAAGGAGGGAGGACAGTCGGCTGATGAAGTGAGACGAAGGAGGAAATTGGTGAGGGAAGTGGCTGATTTATGTACACATGAGGAACAATTCTGGCGACAACGATCGAGGGCCTTATGGCTCAAAGATGGGGATCGAAATACAAGTTTCTTCCATAAACAAGCAGGTCAAAGAAAGGCGAAAAATCATATAAGCAAGCTGGTGGATGATGGGGGCATTGTGAGGTGTGGGGATGAGGCGGTATCTAAGGTTGCGACAAACTATTTTACCGAGCTATTCACGGCTTCTCCTTCTCGTGATTTTGGGGATGTGTTTGCTGGAATGGAGGGACGAGTGACTGCGGAGATGAATGGAGAGCTGAGCCGTGAGTATACCGAGGGGGAGGTCGTGGAAGCGCTTAATCAGATGCACCCGTTGAAGGCTCCTGGACTGGATGGTATGCACTGTCTCTTTTACCAGACATATTGGCATATTGTTGGACCGTTGGTGACGGATACGGTCTTGAGAGTCTTAAATTGGGCAGCGATGCCGGATGGGGTAAACCATACTCATATTGTCCTTATCCCGAAGAATAAGGCGCCAGATAAAATTCGTGATTTTCGGCCAATCAGCTTATGTAATGTGGTGTATAAGTTAATATCGAAGATCCTTGCTAACTGGCTCAAATTATTTCTTGATAAAATTGTGTCGGAAAATCAGAGTGCTTTTACACCAGGAAGGCTAATCACGGATAATGTCCTCATCGCTTTTGAATTGTTTTATTACATGAAGAATTCGAAACACGAAAAAGGGCATATGGCAGTTAAGCTTGATATGGCGAAATCTTACGATCGGGTGGAATGGGACTTTTTGAAGCAGCTCCTGCGCGTTATGGGCTTCGATGCTATGTGGGTGGATAGGGTGCTCATGTGCGTAACCACGGTCTCTTCAGCTGTTCTTATAAATGGTAATGTGAAGGAGGTCTTCCAACCGGCGCGTGGCTTGCAACATGGTGACCCGTTATCTCCTTATCTATTTATTTTATATGCGGAGGTTTTATCTAATTTGATGAGGAGAGCGACGGAAAATTATTCGCTTCATGGACTTCGAATTTCGCCCCAAGCTCCTGTGATATCGCATTTACTATTTGCAAACGATAATATATTTTTCCTGAAAGCAAGTGAAAGTGAAGCGGTGGAGGCGAGTAATATTCTTCACAAATATGAGGTTGCTTCAGGCCAAATGGTGAATTTGGATAAAACGACCATTTCCTTTAGCCACGGGGTCTCGGATGAGCGGAGGATTAGCATAGCTGCTAGGTTGGGTGTGAGCGTTGTTGAGGAGCAAGAGCGATATTTGGGTTTACCTACGGTTGTGGGCGATCGAAGAAGCCTTTTACCGATATTGTGCGCAATAAGCTCAATAAACGGTTGCAAGGGTGGCGTGGGAAAATATTGTCTAGGGCGGGTAAGGAGATTCTCATAAAGGCAGTTGCCAATTCGCTCCCTACCTATGTGAAGAGTGTGTTTAAACTCCCAGCCTCTTTTTATGACGAATTGAGAGCTCTTGTGTCGCGGTTTTGGTGGGGACATGAGGAAGGAAAGCCGAGAAAGATTTCGTGGGTGTCGTGGAAGCGCATGTGTCAACCGAAGTGTATGGGGGTATGGGGTTCCGTGACTTTATTGCTTCGAACCAAGCTCTTTTGGGTAATCAAGCCTGGCGTCTCTTGACGGAGCCGGAGTGTTTGTGGGCTCGGCTAATGAGGGGCAGGTACTATGGTGAGGGTGAATTCTTGAATGCGGGTTTGGGAAACAACCCGAGCTACACTTGGCGTGGGATTGTGGAAGCTCGGACCGTGGTTGTGCGTGGATTGCGGAGACGAATTGGGGACGGTTTGGAGACCTTAGTGTGGCGTGATGCTTGGCTTGTGGGTACCCAGTCAGGAAGGGTCCTTTCGCCGTGTATGGAAAGGGGGAAAATATGACTGTCGCGGAACTGATGACGACCGATGGACGTGGATGGGATGAGCAGAAGCTGGCCGAATGCTTCTTACCTTTCGAGAGGGAACGGGTTTTTAACATTTGGTTGGGTAGGGAAAGACGGGTTGACTCGTGGTATTGGGCTTTTGAACAGAATGGGGAATACACGGTTAGGTCGGCCTACAAGCTGCTTGCGGGAGAGGAGCCTAATAGGGTGGAGACGTCGAATTGGGAACGAAGCAAATGGTTATGGAATAACTTGTGGAAAGTTCAGGTGTGGCCTCGGATCAAGCTTTTCTTTTGGCAATTGTGCAACGATGCTTTAGCAACTAAGGTAAACTTATCTTTTCGTGTCGGTCATGATGATATTTTGTGTCCGTTGTGTCAGTGTCAAGTTGAGTCGAGTCTTCATCTTTTCCGAGATTGCTGGATTGCGAGGGGGGTATGGGAGGAAGTTGGGCTGTTGGAGGAGAAGAGGGACGGCGAGGGGGATGTTCGAGCGTGGGTGGAAGGTTGTTGGCGTGGGATGGGAAAGAGGGAGTATGGGTTGATGATGGTAGTGTGTTGGGCTATATGGGAGGCTAGAAACCGAGTTATCTTTAATGGGGGAGGTGTGGTGGTGGAGGATGTGGTGAAGAGGGTTCGACGGGTGGTTGAGGAAATAGAAGGGGAGCTGGTTGTGCGGGTTAGGGATGAAGGGGGACCGAAGGAGGTAGGGGGAATGCATGGGGATGATTGGCGACCTCCGAGCTCGGGTTGGGTTAAGCTCAACGTGGATGCGGGGGTAAAGGAGAGGGTCGGTGTGGGTGTTGGGGTGGTTTGTCGTGATAGCTCGGGGAAAGTCCTATGGGGCATGGCTCATAATAGAAGGGAGGTTTGGGAAGCACGTGTAGCGGAAGCGGTAGCGGTCTTGGAAGGGCTCGAACAAGCGCGGGAAGCAGGCCATGATCGTGTTGTGGTGGAGAGCGATTGTTCGCAAGTTATTGACGCCTTGAAGCAGCGCAAGACGGGACGCAGTTTATTCTCGCTTGTTTTAGATGACATTTTACGTATTTCTAGTTCTTTTTCTTCGGTTGTATGGTCTTTTATTAGTAGAAGAAACAATGTAGTGGCTCACACGTTAGCACATGTGTTGCCGGTAGGAGATGGTAGAGTTGTTTGGATCGACAAACTTCCTGGAAAAAAAAAATGTTCAAGAAAATAATACTTCGTAATAAAATTCTCTAGAAAAAAGACATATAGTCAAGTTGGTTTAAGAGTTGGATAAGAATTAATTAATCAACATCAAAGGTGTATATATAGAGATTACACATTAGTAGAGATTTGATTGCGATATTTGTCGTCAACTATTGTTATTCATTGATTCATTATTTAAGAAATAATCATCAGCAAGTATTATAAAAACAATTCATTTATTTTCACCTGTTTTGAATGATCTTTAAAAAAGTTTAAAATTAACTAATTTTATAACTTCACAAAATAATGATTAAGCTAAACAATTATTAAAGAAACAAATTTAATATGTTACTATACATGTCCGTGTATTTATACGGATTTTAAGCTAGTATATCATAACTCAACTCAAACTGGTAAGGTAATCGAAAAAATGACCCGATATAAATTGATAAGCCAAACGAGACAAAATATGAGCCAGAAGCCCATACTCGATAATGCCCCGACCCGACCAAAACTCAACCCGGCCCGACAAATCTATTTCAAAAACCCGATCCAAACCAAAACAAAGATTTGACTCGACTCGTAAGTGACCTGAACCCGACCTGGGCATAGCTATGACACGATATGACCCAACCTGTGACCCGACCCAAACTTGACCCGAATGACATGATTGCCACCTCTATGACCATAGTGTAATAAGGCTCAATAAAAGGAATTGAGGGAGTAGTTGGTCTTGCTTCAGACGAGATATTTTGGTCTGAAGGGATTGTGTAACCATTTACAGCCAAATATAATCACTATTGTAAAAACAAGTACCATAAACTATAAAACGAGTTGTACCATGGTGGTTATATTTAGTCATAAAATAGTCACATATGCCCGTCTGAAACTCCAAACAAAAAGGAATCGTTTGAAACAAGAATTTGTGTTAGAGCGAAACTGACATACATGCATGTAGTCGTTTATATTTTGACCACTACTATTTTGAAAATAAATACTCCCTCCATCCCGGTCAATTGTTGTCCTTTTGTTTTGGCACAAAGACCAAGAAAAGAGGAATGAGTCAATTACTAAATGAAAAGTGGAACAAATTGAGTGTGAATGATCAAATTGTTTATCAAGTTTATTTTTAAAATAGAAAGAACAACTCACTAAAATACCCTAATTATATGAAAAAAGATAACAAATGACCGGGACCGATGGAATATATTGTCATGCTTTAACGGTTTATAATTTTTGCCAAGAACAATATGTTAGCCATAGTAGAATAAGGTCTTAAACATGTTAAATTGAAGATCATTTGGCTCAAGTATTTCTAAGTTAAGTTCCCAAATAATTACAAATGTAGTATAAGCCGGTCTTACAAAATAATTTTAGAATGTAGTTGAGTATGTCTTACATATGAAAAATCCGGCGGCTTTCCATGACCCGGTAGATGCCCGGAGAGGCAAATCCCCTTTATAATCTAGTGATGAATCGTGAACATATAGTTCATCACTATAATTATTTTGTGGGCTCCCGGAAGGCCTATCTTCCGTCTGAAGTTCATGCCTCACTATTTCTCTTTTCTCCGGTTGCATGCTTAACTAGTTATGTGTAATAGACTAATGTCTCAAAAGTTTATTTGTAGCATAACACTTTTGTTATGTGTTACTATTATGTCATTTATGGCGGGATTGCTCGAAGCTATATATATCTCGAAATTTTCACATAATTTAGTACCAATGGTTAGGTCGAATATTTAATCGATATCATTATCTTATATTTGTTTGATCAATTCAATTTTTCTTCGTCACTATAGAGCATAACTTACACTCAAGACTCAATAATACGTATGGCAGGACGATGGACGCTATTTGTTTACACTTGGTGTGTACCAGAAGTGCAATTGTTTTATGTTGTCAGATTGTGAATTTGTGATTGAAAGTGATGGTCTTGACTCTTGACTTTTGATTGCGACTATTATTTGGACATCGACATAGCACCATCCAATAATACTGAAAATCAGTATCAACATGACTGGAAGAAAATAAAAAATTAGGGATGTTGATGGGTTATTGAAAGAATATTGTGCTTGCCTTTCATTGATATTATTGTTACGTATAAATACCAGTTATGTGAGTAGATTCTAACCTAATTACAATCAATTAGTTACTACTAATAAGGAAATACAATAAGACTATTTTGTGACTAAATATTCACAATATATTCTAACACTCCCCCTCAGTCGAAACGGGAGGTGGACGAATGTTGAGGCTGTTACGAAAATCATCAAACAGGACCGAAGGAAGACCCTTGGTAAAGATGTCAGCCAGTTGAGAGCGAGAGGGAACGTGATGTACCCGTACATCTCCTTTTGAAACTTTCTCACGAACAAAATGTATATCAAGTTCAATATGTTTTGTTCGTTGATGTTGGACGGGATTACCGGCTAGTAAATGGCACTCATATTGTCGCAATAGACAATGGTAGCTTTGTGAAGTGGGTGATGAAGTTCAAGCAGGAGATTACGCAACCAACAAGATTCAGAGACAACGTTGGCGACGCCGCGATATTCGGCCTCGGCACTAGAGCGGGAAATCGTTGGTTGTCGTTTTGACGCCCAAGACACCAAATTGTCACCCAAGAATACACAATAACCACTCGTTGAACGACGAGTATCCGGGCATCCAGCCCAATCAGCATCGGTAAAGGTTGTAAGCGTCTGAGGTGGAGACGGAGTTAACCATAGACCATACTGTTTCGTTCCTTGAATGTAACGTATAATACGTTTTAATGCATTCATGTGAATTTCCATTGGATTATGCATAAACAAACATATTTGTTGAACCGCATATGATATGTCGGGACGAGTGAAAGTGAGGTATTGCAACGCACCTGCCAAACTACGATAGAGTGTAGGGTCACGAAATGGAGGACTTATTGTGGAGCTAAGTTTCGGTTTCGTGTCGACTGGAGTTGGTGACGGCTTGCAGCTAGTCATACCCGCACGATTAATTATTTCTGCTGCATACTTAGATTGAGATAAAAATAAACCTTGAGCATGTCGAGTCACAGCCACGCCGAGGAAGTAGCTCAGAGGACCAAGGTCCTTCATTGCGAATTCAGCCCCGAGACTATCCATGATGGTCTGGCGAAGAGACTCGGATGACGAGGTTAATATTATATCGTCTACATATAGAAGTATAAAAGCAGAGTGCCCATTTTTCCCGCGATAAACGAACAGCGAGTGATCGCATTTGCTATGCATAAATCCAATTTTATTCACAAATGTAGCAAAACGGGTGTACCATGCCCGTGGTGCTTGTTTGAGACCGTAAAGAGACTTACGAAGCAGACACACATGATCCGGAAATAACTTGTCACGATATCCAAGGGGTTGATGCATATAAACGGTTTCTTGGAGATCACCATGAAGGAAGGCGTTTTTGACGTCTAATTGACGAATAGACCAACCTTGAGACAAGGCAATGGATAACACGGTGCGAATTGTTGCCGGTTTGACAATTGGACTGAAAGTTTCACCACAGTCGATCCCTTCTTGCTGCGTTTTTCCGTCACCTACAAGACGAGCTTTGTGCCTTTCAAACGAACCATTAGATTTAAATTTGTGTCTAAAAATCCACATTGACCTTATAACATTCACATTTGCCGGACGAGGGACAAGCTCCCAAGTCTTATTGCTAATTAAAGCGTTAAATTCATCGTCCATGGCCAGTTTCCAATTATGATCCTTAAGAGCAGAGACGGGATTTCGGGGAATAGGCGAGACTTCAACCGTGGTATTTAAGTTAAATATCGGTTTGGGTTTACGTATTCCATGATCACCCCTAGTTACGGCTTTAGAGGATATGGGAGGTTGGTAGGGCGAGGGTGTGGCAGACGTGATTGGTATGGAGGGAGGTGAGGATTGGTGAGTATGTGAGGCAGACGCTGGTGTAGTAGGTGGGGTGAGGGGAGCAGCGGAGTTGGGTGTGGGAGACTCGGGTTCAGTATGGGGAGGATTTCAATTTGTGGGTGGCTGTAGTTGGGTAGTATGATGGACTACATGAGGAGACAGAGGACTATCAAAACAATCAGAAGCACGAGGGGTCGATTTGGGCAATTTGGCGAAAGGAAATTGAGTTTCGTCGAAAAGCACATGTCGACTAAGAATTATTTTGTTAGCTTTTATGTCGAAACATTTGTACCCACGATGGTGAGGAGGAAATCCAAGAAATACACAAGGTGTAGAACGAGCTTGGAGTTTGTTTATTGTCGTGGACGGAAACAAAGGATAGCATAGACAACCGAATACGCGTAAGTGAGTATATAACGGCTGTTTATGATATAGCATTTGTATAGGAGTTATTAAAAAAATAACTTTGCTGGGTAAAACATTGGACAAGTATGTTGCCATCGCTAGAGCGTGATGCCAAAAAGATAGTGGGATAGATGCGTGATGAAGTAAAGTCCGTATGATGTTGTTAGAGGAACGGATTTTTCGTTCGGCTTTTCCATTTTGAGATGATGTGTGTGGACAAGAAAATCGAAAAGTTAATCCTTGTTTAGCACAAAGCTCCCAAAATGTACCGTTATCAAATTCCTTCCCGTTATCACATTGTATAGTCTTTATTTCACGGTCAAATTGAGTTTTTATATAATTGCGAAAATTGACAAACACACTAAAAACTTCAGATTTTTTTGCAATTGGAAAAGTCCAAAGAAAATTGGTGTAGTCATCTAGAAGCAATAAATAGAAACGATGTCCATTAGAGCTCGGCACCGGAGAGGTCCAAAGATCAGCATGGACGATATCAAATGGCATAAAAGTGCGAGAAATAGATGGATTAAAAGGTTGTTTTATGTGTTTACCCAAAGAACAAGAGTGACAAATAGTTTGCTTAGAATTGGAAATACAATTAATCAACTTATTGTTACGCAAAGCATTAAAAATAGAAACTCCAGGATGGCCAAGACGGTCATGCCACAATGACGACTCGATAGCAGCAAAGGATGCAGGCGAAACATGTGACACGGCCGTGGGGTTTGGCAGGATAGGATATAGCGCGCCCCGACTCTCACACCTCATTAGAGGGTTCCCCGTCATGTAGTCCTTCACACAAAAACCAAAGGGGTCAAATTCGACAGAAACGGAGTTATCAGTGGTGAATTTTCGTACTGAGACAAGATTTTTGACGATTTTGGGTGCGTGTAAAACATTATTTAAAACAAGGTTATGGGACGAGTGAGGGAGGGTAATATTACCGGTACCAAGAATCGGGATTGACTGGCCATTTCCTACTAAAATACCATCATTAACGCTTGAATTAACATAAGATGAGAGCTTACCTCCATCCGATGTCATGTGAGATGTGGCACCGGTGTCCATGAACCAACGAGGATCCGGAGGCTGCAACCCGAGTGTGTACATAGCTTGCTCAATGTCCGTTTGTGACGGAGGAGATTCTGCACTGTATGCCTGGGGCCGGGAAGCTGCCATAGGACGCATAGGACGAGATCAAGGCGTTGACGGATATGGGCATGGGGGGTACCCCCATGGAGATGGCACCCACGGCCATGACCCGTAACCACCATATTGTGGTGGCCACGCAGCAGCAGGAGCAGGGGCGTTTGGTGGGTTTCCAGGCGACGAGGAAGCAGCCGTCGAGCCTTGGGTTCGTGACCCACCATTGTTCTTTCCTTTGTTACCTTTCTTCTTGTTATTAGAGTTGTTGCCTTTACCGTTTTTATAAGTAGACGGAGAAGGAGGACGACCCAATATAG
This sequence comes from Silene latifolia, assembly GCF_048544455.1. Taxonomy (NCBI): domain Eukaryota; kingdom Viridiplantae; phylum Streptophyta; class Magnoliopsida; order Caryophyllales; family Caryophyllaceae; genus Silene; species Silene latifolia. Next base: position 205,057,218 of record NC_133536.1, on the reverse strand, counting down.
AAGAAGTATCACCATCATCGCTTTGTTGCTTAGCATATAACGCTGAATTACCTCCATTTGCTGCGGCTTGCTTGGCAATCCCAGCCTCTTCCAGAGTTAACATCGAGCGTGCACGATAAAATGGTGTAAGCGGAGTGCTTTGACGAATAATCGTGCCTACGCCATTATAAGCTTCAGACAGACCAGAGACGAGTTGTAACACAAGGCGACTATCGGTCACTGGCGAACCAACGTTCTTCAACTGATCGGCGAGGCTTTTCAGGCGTTGACAATATGCGGCAACAGTGGGGAAATCAGCCATCGACACATGTGAGAACTCTTGTTCCAGTGTGACGGCGCGGGAATGTTGATTGTCTTGAAAAATATCGCGAATGCGATTCCAGCACTCCATTGCGGTGGAGGTTTCTTCAATGACAGTCTCGAGTAAGTCACTCGTGAGCGTAGCATAGATCCACTGTAAAACAGTAGCATCTAATTCCTCCCATAATTCATCGCCTTCGTCAATGGCAGGTTTCTTTGCTTTACCTGTCGGCGCGATGATATGGTGGAGTACATGGTGTGATTTGGCATGATTAGTGAAGAGTGCCACCCAAAGACGGTATTGGTCATTATCCAGACCGAGTGTGACCGTAACATGGTTACGTATGTTAGTCACAGCCAAGGCAGGGTGAAACGTCGAAGATGATTTTGATTTTGAGGCGTCGTTGCCAGGCATGATTTTGGTGGTGACGTGAGGTCGGTATGAGAAGGAAGAAGAGGAGAGGAGAAATCTAGGGTTTGGAGCGGAAGCGAGAGATCGTTATGCCCTAGGAAGCTGATACCATGAAAGAATATTGTGCTTGCCTTTCATTGATATTATTGTTACGTATAAATACAAGTTATGTGAGTAGATTCTAACCTAATTACAATCAATTAGTTACAACTAATAAGGAAATACAATAAGACTATTTTGTGACTAAATATTCACAATATATTCTAACAGTTATACTTCCCAATAACCCGGCCCATTCGACCCTTATTTTTAGCGGGTTTGGACGCAAATTTTTCTTAAAAATGGGTCGTGGGTTGGACAAGCCCAGCCCGATTAAGTTAATGGGTTGGACATGGACATGAACTTTTCCAAACGGACCAACCCGCTCAGCCCGCTAAAAATATAAGATAATAAATTTTCAATTTATTTGTGTATATAATTGATTTGTATTATAATAATGATTTTTTTAATGAAAAAAATAAAAGCATATTTTTATAAGCATATATTCAAAATACCACTAATTACCATGTATTACAAGTTACAATAATGTATACATCCAATCTTTACTTTTATCTTACCTTTATCCTTACATGTAGGCCATGTTTGGTAAACAGCGGATTAATTTCAGCATAAGCAGATTACAAAAGCAGATTAGAAATGGTAGATTTTATCAGAAGGTTTGACTAACATATTATAATTAGCAGAATTAATTTGAGTGTTTGGTAATTGACAGATTACGATTAGTAGATTGTTACTTTTCTTTGTAAAAGGGAGAAAAATTTCCTATTTTACAATATGCTAACCAATATGCTGGAGTAAGCAGCATATTGGGGGTGTTTGGTAAACGGCGGATTGGGAAATTTTCAGCATATTCAAGGCTTTTAGCATGTTTGACTCACCAATCTACTATTTTGAGTGTTTGGTAAATGACATATTGAAAAAGTAGATTGGAGCTCAATCTACTGTTTTCAATATGCTGTTCTACCCAGCATATTCACATTAGTAGATTGTAAAATATGAATCCGTCAACAATCTACACATAGATACAACAATCTATTAACCAAAATCTGCTAATTACCAAACACTTCTACTAAATCTGCTAATTGAAATATACTAGGAGTAGTCAAACCTGTTAATCCAATCTGTCATTTATAATCTGCTTGACCAATCTGCTTTTGCTAATATCAATCTGCTGATTACCAAACAGGGCCATTGTAAAACTGCATATTGATCCCAAATATGTTGTTTCAATATGCTGTTTACCAAACACTAAAATTAGCATATTGATTGGTCAAACATGCTAAAACCTTGAATATGCTAAAAATGAACCAATATGCCGTTTACCAAACAGCGCCGTAATATTTCACTATCCATATACTTCACATCTAACTTCAAATTTCAAATCAAGTTATGACATATAAAAAGTAGTTTAAATTGAAGACATTCTATACCGAATACGTAACTAACAGTTAAAGTTTAGTGTTTCGGCCCATTAGCCCATGGGCCTCCCGACTTTTGACTAAAGGGCGGGTAAGGGCAAGGATAATTGGCCCATAATTCTGACCCGGCCCGCCAACTATAGTCTTAAAGGGCAAATGTTTTCTTCACGCCTCGGCCCAAGCCCGCATTTGAACAGCTCTAAAATCTGGCGTGAAAGACGGATTGAACCGACTCTATCAAACCCAACAAGTGTTTATCATTGCATATTGACGGTTATTCCTAAATAACTTGACGGATATTAAGTTTAAAACCCAACCGAAAATATCCATAAGGAGAAATTGCCCAACCTGGCCCAAACCCGATCCGATTGACTCTCCTTGAAGATGATAAAGATTGTGCAAAAACCTTTTGTTTGAATCTCGAGTTATGTACTCCCTCGTTCGGTCGAGTTCACTACATTTGATCAAATTCCTCACATATTTGGTCAAATGTAGTGAATTAGACCAAACGGAGGGAGTAGTCATTTTCATAGCAAACATTGTTAGTTAATGAAGTTTTATTCATTCATGCATTAGGTATAATTAATACTTGGCTCTAAAGTCTAAACTATCACAATAATGTATTATTGTATTTGTATATATATATTAGATGTAAAATAGTAAAACACTGAACACATTTGCTGCAAAGACTCCAACTAATAAGCTACTTCCCTCCTGCCAACATAGAAGCGGCATAAGGAATGGAAATATATATCTTAATACACATTTACACAAATTACCAATATATCTCTTTTTTACACGGAAGAACCTATAATAAGTATTATTATTAATTAACAATCCATCCATTCAGATTCAAATCTCAATTACCAGAGATGTCTTAGCCTAATGGATATTGTACAATACATGTTGATCATCCAAATTTCTTGGTTAAACGCTAGTGACATCATCCTTATCGGATTCACATATACCAATATTTTTTTGAACATTTTTGTATCTATAGCCCTTGACGAAAACCAAATAAACACCCATATTCACAGCAAACATTACGGTTAATAACCAATAAAAATAATCAAGGCGACTATGATTAACATCCTTGCCAATCCATTTCTTCCCACCATTCATCCCGGTGATAGCGTTAACAATAATGATTAACAGGTTACTAAGAAACGCGCCAACACCGATAATACCAAGACAAAAGGCCATCCCTAAACTCCTCATTGAGTCGGGTACTTGTTCATAGAAAAACTCTTGCAACCCAACAATAGAAAATGCATCCGATATTCCAAAAATCAAAGCTTGAGGGACAAGCCATAAGACGCTCAACATTGTTCCATTTTGGAATGACAATAATCTTTTTCGTTCGACTAAGGCAGATATTATCATTGATATGATTAACAAGACCATGCCGATGGCTATCCGATTGAGAATGCTGAGACCCCTCTCATTGCCTCGAACACGCCTAAGATAAGGGATTAATAACTTGTCATAGATAGGAATAACGGCCACTGTTGCCACAAAAACTACTGCGGCTACAGATGCCGGTGGGATCTCAAAGTGTTTAGAGACTCTTCTGTACATCATACTTCCTTGCTTAATGAAGAATGTGTTGATTTGCGCGATACCAATTCCAAATATTAAGCAAGTTAACCATATTGGTGTCATGTTTATTATCAGCTTTAATTCCTCCACTTGTGTCACCGTCGCTAGCCTCCATGCTCCTTTCTCTTGTTCTTCAACTATAGCAGCTTTATCAAGAAATCTGAACAACAAATTAACAATGATTCGTATATATCTAATAAAATACTCGGTATGGAGAAGAACAAGAAATAATCATCCCCCTATTACTAAGAAAATAAAAATTCTCAAAAGTTTTCTCTCCAAAAGCCATCTACTTATATAAGGAAAGAAATGAGATTTTCCCATTTAACTATTATCTTTCTTGAAAGCATGATTTTTTTCATTAAATTATAATTATAATTATAATGTTTTAATCAAAATAAAATAAAAGGGGTAGAAAATTATAGGGAAATTTTATGGTGTACCCTTGAGTTTTTACGTTTTCCATGTTGTACCCCTGCTTTTTTTATATTTCACGGTGTACCTCTGAACTCTTTACTTCATCCGTATGATGACCTCTTTCAACACTCTCTTCACTCGTTGTCTCTTAAACAATCGTTCTTTAACCTCAAATCTCATTGATTAACATCATATCATCTTCTTTTATGATAATAATCACAAACTAACTTTAAACAATTACAAATTACCTTTAATACCTATTTAAAGAAGCAAAAAAACGAAATGAAAGTTTTGTGCATTTTTGGAAATGTTAGTTGATTATTAAGCGAGTTAGTTGATAATTAGATGGGCTAATAACTAAGCGGGCGTGTTAAGGAGTGATTGGTGCATGAATGACTGAAATAGTCGATCAACTAACGAATTACGTTAACAAAGACAATTAATAAGGTCATGTTATAGACTATAATATAGAGTTTAGGGGTATGACATAGAATTTCAAAAAAACAGGGGTACAACTTAGAAAACTCAAAAACTCAGGGGTACACCGTAGAATATCCCAAAATTATAAAATACAAAATTGCTATTTTTTCTTAGAAAATGACTTGATGCATACTTACACCGTATAAATCATAAAAATAAACTAATATTATTAGCTTCGTGAAAAAAAGTCATTAAGATAATTTTAAATAAGTTATAAAACGAAATCATTAACTTTGTGATTAAAAAAAAAATGATTTCATGACATACCCAATTTTTTTTATTAGTTTTATAGTTTAATTTTCTTTCTCATATTAAAATAGGTGAAATATGAAAATGTTAATTAAGGTATAAATTTTAAATAATAAGTAATAAACTAAAAAGTAAACACCCTATAAATACCGCGCATTTATTGCGCGGGATCTACCCTAGTTACTAATCATTACCTTAGTCGATTAGTACGATGGAGAAGTCGTCCTTGTTGTGACACCAAATCTTCATTTAACAGTGATGAACCAGCAGGGGGACATGGCAAATTTCTCTTTGTGAAAGCGGCAACCAAAACCAAGAGCATTGGAGTTAAGGGGCTTCCTTTAACGGCCCTATATCGATAAAGGGTTCTCCCTAAAATGAAGGACACTACGGTCAACCCCATAGCAATTGCAACTATAATAAACGCGACACCCCATCCGACATTGTCTTCTATATAGACTATCACGGTCAGTCCAAGGAAGCCTCCAGCATACAATGCGACAATCCACCAATTAAAATACGACATTTTTTGTTTCCTTTCTATAGGATGATTGTCGTCAAATTGATCTGCCCCTAAAGCCTCTAGGCACGGCCTCACTCCTCCCGTTGCTACTGATATAAGGTAAGCCGCAGTGAAGAAGACCGCCTTATGAATGTTATTAGCGTTCTCACAAGATGTCAAGGTTGTGTTGGAATTCATGTTGCATGGTTTAAGACTTGGGATGTATTGTGTCATGATCAACAGACATAAGCCCTGAACATCCAATTATAACAAATCATCAATTGAAAAATCCTTGAAAAATCACCCCTTTTAAATTTATTTAAAACCATCTAACTATATTGTTTCTAAATCTAGCAAATTATAGTAGGATGGAGTAGGTTTTAAAGTCAGCGAGGGCGAAATAGTATTAGGTAATCTCGGAAAAAAAAAATCGAAAATTTTGACTAAAAACTTTAAATTTTTCATATGCCAACGAGGCGAGCGCGATTATTACTAGCCCCCCTTGCTCCAGCACTTGATGAAGACATGAAGTTAATATACATATACGAACTACATTATAAAATAATATATTGAAATAAAAGAATGAAATATATTACTCCCTCCGTCACAATCATTTTTTTACCTTTTGATTTTGGCACAAAGACTATAGGCGCTGTTTGGTAAACGGCATATTGGCCAATTTTTAGCATATTCAAGGGTTTTAGCATGTTTGACCAATCAATATGCTAATTTATTGTTTGGTAAATAGCATATTGAAACAGCATATTTGGGGTCAATATCTTTGTTTTACAATATATCTTTCTTACCCCAAAGATATTGTTAGCATATTGTAAAATAAGAAATTTTTCTCCATTTTACAAAGAAAACTAACAATCTACTAATCGTCTCGCTATTTACAAACACTCAAATTAATTTTGCTAACTATAATATGCTAGTCAAACCTTCTGATAAAATCTGTCATTTATAATCTGCTTTTCCAATCTGCTTATGCTGAAATTATTCCGCTGTTTACCAAACAGGGCCATGACTCTGTTTGGCATGACACTTTAGATACCTTTTTTTACAGAAGTAGCATTTTTTTACCAAAATTTCAGGTAGCTTATTTTTTGGAAGTGTTTGGCAAGTAAGTTATTTGCACAAATAAGCTAATTTTTTTGGAAATACATGGGTAGCATTTCAGATTTCAGCTACCTGATCTTGGTTTACCCCTTCAATCTATAATTATCATATCCTTTTACGTTATTTCACCAAAATAAGCTACTTTTTCAGTTAGTTTGTCAAACATAATTTTATATAATCATTTACCTTATCAACTCCTAATTTTCAGCTAACTTTTCCAGGTTTCAGTTAACTTTCTAGTTTTCAGGTTCATTTTTAGGTTTCAGCTAGTTTTACCAAACATATTCTAAGAAAAGAGGAAGGAATTATTGGATGACAATCAAGTAGACCAAATTGAGTATGAAGGTTTAAGTAGTTACCCATCAAAGGTACACCCAAAATAGAAAGGTAAACGATTGACTGAGACACCCAAAAATAAAATAGGTAAACAAATGAGCGAAACGGCAGGAGTAGAAAGCCAAAAAAAAAAAAGATAGAATGTACTAACCAAAACATAAAGGATGGAAGAGTAGAGAATAATTTTGAAGCTACCAACATAAGCATCACCAAAAAATCCACCTAAAATAGGCGTTACAAGAGATACTCCGGCCCATAAATTCACTGAATTTACTGCCGTTTCCAGATCTTGATGCATCACCGTCGTCAAATATGTTATCATATTCGATGATATGCTGAAAAAGCATACTCTCTCCATAAACTCTGTTGCTGCATTTTCACCATTTTAAATTTTAATGCTATATTAACATAAATGTACAAATTACATCTCGGAATATCATGCCTAGAGTCGTCGTATGTCGTAATAAATGGTAGAGCTCGCTACATACCCCCGAGTTCGAGACACATATAAATAACACGGTCTTACAGAATCAATCAGTCAATCAATCAATACAATATAATAATTCCAGAAACCAAGGGAATTCAATGTAATTAAATAAATTTATACAATTTAATTATACTATGTAGCTTTAATCATAGAACTGTGTGATGGACCTGATCAAGGGATTTCAACGTAAATATTATAGAATTTTGTCTTAAGTTTAAATTTAGATAACATCATAATATGGAGATTTTCCTTAACATAAACGTGCCCAACTTATGGTATTAAACTATTAATTATTATAAGGAAGATGTTAATTATTTAACGTACACGAATATAATATTAGTATGTTATATTTTAGAAACTATTAAAATGTAAATAAAGCAAGCTAGATTTCAAAAAAAAAAGTATAATTTTCCATAATTATTTTGATTTAATTTAATGCATATATGTAATATATTTATATAAATATATAAGTCTCTTAAGATTGCATGACTAAATGGTAAAGTAATTGTTAGTAGTGAAAAGAATTGTACTACCATTGGATATAGTAATATGATGATAATCACTCAATTGATAGAAGTAACAACGAGCGGGCGGGGAAGTGAAAGTAATAGAAGTAACAACGGGAGTAGTGAAATTATCAATACTAATGCGACTATAGTGAGAGTAGAAACAATTACAGCGGGAGTAGTGAAAGTAACAGTAATAATAGCGAATGTAATAAAACTAATAATATTAACAACAAAAGAAAATATATATATATAAACATTTAGCTACCCAATCGATTTAAGTAAAATATTAATAACGGGAGTAGTGAATTTGTCTCATCAATTATTTTATCGTAATTTTAAATATGTCATACAAAAATATATTAATGATAAATTTATGAGTTATACAATTTTAAAATAGTTTTATTTAATTAAAATAAAGTTTAATACTAAATAGAGTTAGTCCAGACAAAGCCAGGCACCAATGCTAATAATATTAGAAAGTAGTATGTCTTACATATGAAGAATACGGCGGCTTTCCATGCCCCGGTGGACGCCCGGAGAGGCAAATTGCCTTTATAATCTAGTGATGAATCATGGACATATAATTCATCACTAGAATTATTTATTTGGCTTTCGAATTGGTTATTTTCTGTCGGAATTTCAGGCATCATTATTTCTCTCTTCTCCGGTTGCATATGTATGTGTAATAATAGACTAATGTCTCGAAAAAATTGTTGCTTAACACTTTAGGTATGTGTTATATGAGTTATATATAGATATGAGATATCATATATCATAGATCATAGATAGTGATATATCTAAAATTTTGCCAAATTTTAGGTTGAGGGTTTAATCCATTATCATTACTTTAGATTTGTTTGATCAATTCAATATTCTTCGCTATTGAACATCACTTAAAAACTAACAGCACGAATAGTTGGGAGTTGAACATAATTTGTTTACATGTAGTGGCCATCAAAATTTGAACAAATTGGAATTATTAATTGCACCGAGACGGCGAGACAAAGTCCATTCGATAGTTATTCCAGGAAGTGGATCAGTACAAAGACTGCATACCAAAGTGACGTTACTTTTATGCCTCTGAAATTTAACAAATTTGTTGCATTGGAAAAAAATATGTTTTAAGGACATTAGTATTTACTAACCAATTGAATTTTCACATAATCACAAGTCATGCAACATTTGTTGGTTTCCTGATATTATCAAACCATTCATCTAAGATATTGTCGAGAAATCGGGTGCACTGCACGTACAGATTACAAAATAAATCCGACCCTGAAAAATGTTGGAGTCTTGGAGATATGAAGCTACTGTAGTATGTAGCCTAAGAGCATCCGCAAAGGTGGAAATCAAGCTCCCCATATACACTCTCTTTCCTCATATGGGGCTCCTCATTGTTGCACCAACCTCCCCAATATTTGGGGCTCCACTGTTTTTAGGGAAGGTCCCCAAAAGAAAAGTAAGGCATTTGTGTTCTTTTTGGGGAGGTTCCCAAATTTTTGTGTGTGAATTGGGGAACCTCATTGTTGCATAGATGTAGTTATGAAATGGGGAGGGTAAATGGAAAAGTTAGTGGAAAATGAGGTGGACGAATAAGAAAAGGAAAGAGAAAATATGGAGAGCCTCACCTTTGCGGATGCTCTAAGGAAAACCAGCGCGTCTTGCTTCAGATTGCTGTTTTCCGTCTGAAATAAAATGGGCAATATCACTCAATATGTTGTCATTTTACAATAAAATGTTGTTATTTTCTGATAACATGTTACCATTATTTTCATAATCATTTTCAAGGTAAAAAGTGACACCTCTAGTGATAACATTTTGCAAATTAAATGGTTACATTCTCTTAAAAAATAGCAACATTTTATCCAGTGGCGGACCTAGGAATTTAGTGTCGGGGGGGCACTAAAATTTTTTTGACGCGTTATTTACGCGTGTTTAAGACAAATTTTTTATATTTTGAATTTTTTTTTTCCTAAATTAGCTACTCCCTCCATCCTGGTCATTTGTTGTCCTATTCCATTTGGGGTTCTCAGTTAATGGTTGTCCTTTTTATTTTAAAAATGAACTTAATGAGCAATTTGATATTTCATCCTCAATTTGGTCAACTTGTTATCTTACCTTGGCAATCGTAGCAACATCAAGGTTGGGTGTCGCCTCCCTGCCTCTAACCCACTACTGGTTGGTCTCCTCAAAGAAACTCCAAAGGTATACTCAGTCCTCGCCCTCAACAAGCCTTCATCACCCAACCACACAGCATCAGGACGCCTCCAGGAGCTTTTGTCCCGACTGATATTGCAGCAGCTATGCAAACTCTCACACTCTAGCAACCCGACGACAACTACTATATGGACGACACCGGAGCCTCGTCCCACATGACCTCAAATGCTGGTACTCTTTCTTCTTATTCTTCTTTGAGTGGTAATCGTCACATAGTAGTCGAAAATGGCAACACGATTCCCATTGTTGGTTACGATGTTAGTACTCTCCCGTCCCCATAGCACGGGTGACCTTTACCCTCGCCACGAGTCTTCACCTGCTCCCAAAACTGCCCCTCACATCCTTCCTAACCTCTCATCTTCAACTTGGCACGGCCGTCTAGGCCATCCCGGCACTGTTGTTTTTAATTCCCTTTGTCGTAATAAAAACATTGTTTATCGTTAGTTAAAAACTTTGTCAATTTATCACTCTTGTCAATTGGGGAAGCACATTAAACTTCCTTTCAGTGCCTCTTTATCTAATACTATGAATGCTTTTGATATTGTGCATACTGATTTGTGGACTTCACCAGTTGTGAGTACCATGGGTCACCGGTATTACATTCTTTTGTTTGACGATTTAACCAATTTCATACGGACCTTCCCACTCACAAATAAATCCCAAGTTTATAACATATTCACTAGCTTTCATAAAATGATACACAGTCAATTTAATTGTTTTATTAAGACCCTTCAATATGATAACGGCCGTGAATTCGATAATTCTCCTCTTTACAATTTTTTTGCTAGTCAAGGTATGCTGTTTCGTTTTTCCTGCCCCCATACTTCACCTCAAAACAGTAAGGCCGAGCGTAAAATACGAACTATAAACAACACCGTCCGTATCTTTCTTATTCATGCTCATATGCCTCCGTCTATGTGGCATCATGCTCTTGGTATGGCCACCTATCTTCACAATATCCTACCTAGCAAGGCCAATCACAACAACTCCCCCACCTCGAGTCTATATCACCGGGTCCCTGCTTATGATAATCTTCGCACTTTCGGGTGCCTATGTTATCCTCACACACCACCCACCACCAAACACAAACTTGCACCCCGTGCCACACCTTGTTTCTTCCTCGGCTACCCGTCTACCCATCGCGGTTATAAGTGCCTCGACTTGACCAATCGGAAAATTATCATTGCTCGACATGTGACATTTGATGAGTCCATTTTCCCATTTGCTTCTACCCATCCAACACCAGCCAACTCCTACAATTTTTTAACCTCTAACTCTTCCCCTTATATGTCGCATCACCTACATCAACAAACCCCCACCACGGCTGAGCCTGGTGCACCCAACTCCCCAGTCTCCTCCTCCACGGTACACTCCCCTGCCTCATCTCCCGAAGTCAGTTCCCCCTGCGTCCCAGCCCCACGACAACAACATCAGCTCCCCACAAGTCACACAACCACAACTCTCCCCTCAGATGACCACTCGTGCCCAACATCAGATCTTTAAACCCAAACCCGTGTTCGACCTATGTACCACGACGTCTCTATCCCGTATCCCCAAGTGTCCCAAGACTGCCCTTAATGACCCCAATTGGAACCGTGCCATGAAAGATGAATTCGACGCACTCATTAAGAATAAGACTTGGGTCCTTGTTCCTCGTCCTCCGGACGTCAACATAACGCATTGTCTATGGTTGTTTAAACATAAATTTAAAGCTAATGGTGATTTGGAGTGATATAAAGCTCGTCTTGTTGTCAATAGCAGGTCTCAATAGGTGGGTGTCGATGGTGATGAAACCTTCAGCCCCGTAGTTAAACCCGCTACCATCTGCACCGTTCTTAGCTTAGCGGTCTCTCAAAATTGGCCCATCCATCAAATTGATGTCAAAAATGCTTTTTTCCATGGTCATCTTGCGGAGACCGTTTATGTGCATCAACCACTCGAGTTTCGAGATCGTACCTATCCGGACTATGTGTGTCTTCTTAAAAAGTCCTTTTACGGTCTCAAACAAGCATCGCGAACCTGGTATCAACGGTTTGCTAATTATGTCTCTACCATTGGGTTCATTCATAGTAAGTGTGACAACTCTCTGTTTATTTATCGCGATGGTGATAATATGGCCTATCTCTTACTCTATGTCGATGATATCATCCTTGCTACTTCAACTAAAGCACTTCGGGTACAAATTATGACACACCTCCGCTCTGAATTTGCAATGACCGATCTTTTTTCTTTAAAATTCTTCCTCGGCATCACTGCCCAACGGCATTCCACTGGCCTTTTCCTTCATCAAACAAAATATGCAACAGAGATCATTGCCCGAGCCAACATGTCATCCTGTAAACCAGCTCAAACTCCGGTTAATACTAAGTCGAAACTGAGTGCTAACTCCGATCTGCCCGTATCCGACCCGTCTTTATACCGAAGCCTTGCGGGAGCACTTCAGTATTTGACATTCACCCGTCTCGATATCTCATATGCGGTCCAACAAATATGCTTGTACATGCATGACCCGCGTGAAGCTCATTTTCATGCTCTTAAACGAATCATTAGGTATCTCCAAGGTACTTTGTCTCATGGGCTACATATTACCACTTCATCGGTCTCCTCACTCACTGCCTATACTGACGCCGATTGGGGTGGCTGTCCCGACACCCGACGATCTGCCTCCGGTTATTGTGTTTACCTCGGTGACAACTTAGTTTCCTAGTCTTCCAAACGTCAAGCTACGATATCCCGGTCTAGCGCGGAAGCCGAATACCGTGGCGTCACCAATGTAGTGGCCGAATCTTGCTGGTTGCGAAACTTATTGCTCGAGCTCCACTGCCCTATACGAAAAGCAACAATAGTTTACTGTGACAATATTTCTGCAATTTATCTCTCTGGTAACCCCGTCAACCACCAACGCACAAAACATATCGAGTTAGATATACATTTTGTACGGGAAAAGGTCGCTCTTGGTCAAGTTCAAGTCCGTCATGTTCCTTCGCGTTATCAGTTCGCGGACATATTTACAAAAGTAGTTGCTCTTTCATGGACACATATTACTCTTTTATGGACTTTTTTTCATTATGTTTCCATACCTTACCCTTTTAAAAAAAAACACTCTCTAATGCTCTTCCTCACAAAATTAATCTAATCCGTGAAATTAATTAACTATGGATGTAGTTCTCATCTCAGATCAAGTATTATTTCTAATTCATTTACTTTACTATGTTATATCAAATTATCAATTTAGAAAGATTGAATTAATTTAGACTAATGAATTAGGGTTTGAAGAAATAATTGTTTAATGAAAATTAAACTTGAGAGAATGTTCTTCTCTTAAATCTAATTTTCTAAGAACATAGAAATGAACATGCGACATTATTGGAGTTCTTGCGCCATGTCACTTCCACTCCCCTTGAGTTGTATCACTATGACCTAAAAGTTGCATATGGACAGCCGACATGTATGTAATTTGACATCAAGTATAGTGATTTAACCGCATAGTTCAGAGAAGTCGGCACTTGTTGAGCAATAATTAGGGTTCCGGTACGGCTGGTCCGGTGAGAGGGGTGGTCCGGAGCAAGAATCTGATAGTATATTAGTCGATCCGGGGGAGGTGGCGGTGGGGGAGTCTGGTGGTTTGACGGAGTTAAATTATAATTTGAGAGAATTATACAAAATGGAAAATGGGTGTGTGAAAATGACAAGGGTATAATGGTCACTTATATCCATAATTGAGTAAATCATGTTCATGAATGAGCAACACCCTTTACAAAAGGTTTACCTAAATTTTTGTTCGACGACTTTCGGTCCAGTCTCAGCATCCGTCCTTCCCCCGCTTCATCTGAGGGGGTGTATTAGAATATGTCTACATACATAGAATATTTTGTATATTATGTATGATTTGTATTGACTAAATTAGGTACATTGACTCCCTTATTCAAGGCTTAATTAGAGGGATTGACTTAAATATTCTAAGCAATATCTCATGTATATAATATCATGGCTGTACACGATTGAATCTCAAGGAATAAACTCTATTAGTATATAGTTATGTCATCAAATAGTATTCCTATTTGATTATGAACAATAATTGTAATACGTTGACATTATTTGTTTATAATAGTTGTATATTGCTAGATTGTAATGGTATCTTTGATAGCAATATAAAAGATAAATGATCGGAATGGAGGTGGCATTTGAGAATTTAGGTACCTTAAGTGATTTTAAAGCATTAGCAATAGTAGTTCTTATTCTTGAGATTGTCACCAAGAACTTTTATATAAAGAGTTGATCTATTAAATCATAAAGTTGATTCTTAATTTTAAGAATTGAGTTCTAAAATAAGAACTAGGTTGCTAAGGAAATGTGATGACCAATGACCATGACATAGAAAATGTGAAGTGTCTTTAAACTTTCTCTCTTTCCAAGAAAAAAAAAGTTTTTCTAGTGTGGATTAAAGTTCTTAAATATTGGAAATAGACAAATACTCCCTCTGACCCGATCATTTATTGTCTTTTTCCATATTGGGGTGTCTCAGTCAATTGTTGTCCTTCTATTTTAAGAATAAACTTGATGAATAATTTGATCATTCATACTCAATTTGTTCCACTTGTCATGTAGTAATTGGTCTCTTCTTTTTTCCTTGGTCTTTGTGCCAAAACCAAAGGACAACAATTGACCGGGATGAAGGGAGTATGAGAAGAACTTTATATAGAGTTCTTCTATTGTTATTGCTCTCATTTATCTGTTTTACCCCTTTAATATGTAATATCAAATTATTATCATTTTACGTCATTTCACTAAAAATCAACTACTTTTTCAGCTAATTTGTCAAACATTTTTTTTATAATCAGTCACCTTATCGGCTCCTAATTTCCAGTTACTTTTCAAGTTTCAGTTAACTTTTCAGTTTTCAGTTACTTTTTCAGTTTTCAGCTAGGTAGCACCAAAACGGACACGGACACGGGACACGGACACGACACGGACACGTGACACGGCATCCCATGAAATTTAGGACACGGGACACGTTATTTAAATTTAACAAAATATATATAGTTTAGTTATAAGCGTTTAATTTTATTTTTGTAAAAGTATTTGATATTAAATTTAAATATGTAAAGGTAAAATTTGGCCTTGATTATAACTCATTTTCACTTTCAACCAAACCTATATTCTAATCAATCTCTTTCGACATCTTATTTTTCGTCTAAAGAACATCATTCACCCCAAATAATGTCAAAAAACCAAGGACACGCGTTGGACACTTGCTCAAATACCATGGACACACATCGGACACGTGCCCAAATAAAAGTAGGAAGTTAGACACGGCTTTATAGGTGTCTGACACGTTTAGGCGTGTGTCCGAGGAGTGTCGGTGTCCGACACGGTGTCGGACACGGGACGGCTGATTAAGTGAAGTGTCCGTGCAACCTAGGTTTTCAGCTACTATTTCAACTAATTTTACCAAATAGAGCCTAAATAATATCTCGCAGATGCCACAACCCGCATATGAAGAACCTCGTCCCCAATTTATTGGGTTTCACCAATACGTAGCTAAATTCCATCGGAGTATTTCACATTTCGTAATTTAATTTAGGGATATTGTAATTTTATGTTTTACTAATGTAACATGTAGTATGGTTTAGAGAGGCGTGCAAGTAATATAAAGAAACTCTTTTTTACATCTCTAGAAAAAAAAATTAACTAATGTATTTAAATTGGGTAAAAGTTACCGTTAAAAGGTTAAATCGTATGCAATTGAAACGAACACACAAAAAAGGGAAATATCCGGCCGGACAAAACCCGATTTGTACCCGACCCGTAACAAAAACAAAGGACCTAAATCTGAGTTGAAAGCCGGATTGATCCGACACTGTCACACAGTCCAACCCAACCCAACCCAAATGTTTATTATAGCATTCTAAGTCCTAACTATTATCCTTACATAACTTGATTATTAATAACAGGTTTAGAAACCCACCCGGATACGATCAAAAGCAGAGATGACCAAACCCGGCCAAATTCAATCCGAATTCTTGCAAACTGAAAGTGACATGACCCAAACCCGACCAATTGACCCCTTCTCGACGATGAAAAGATTATGCGCCAATTCAAAGGAAAAAAAAAAAACATAAATAAAGAAGAAGAAAAAATAGTGAAGATCAACTGATCAAGCGCATTAATGGAGGAAAAACCGATTGAAGAATCGAAGACTTTAAACCAAGAAGACATCTTAAAAGCCCTTGAAGTTGTAGAGAAAGACTCCATCGCCATTGCTAAGTGCTGGAGTTCCCTTTATACTTCTCTTCGAGTATCCCTCTCCCAGGTACACTTTTCCTTTTCTGTTTTTTTTTTTTTGGCTTAAAGTGAGCAACAATGGCATATTTGATGTTGGCGGGTTTCGAACCCAGGTCACGAGTACCACCCCTCGAATTTTGCGTTATTTAATCAATTTTGTTTGTTGGGTTTGTTGAATTTGTTGGGTAGGCTACATGCACTTCTGTGGATCATTTAGAATGCTTCAGTGATGCTGTTGGCCAGCTTTAACAATCTGGTACCTTCATTAATTTTAAATTTAAATTTAATGGTATTTTTACACAATTTTAGTTGACCCTTATGCAAGTTTGTCTTCTGATTAATTTATGAACTACCAATCGTTGGTTGGCGCAGTGGTAGCATGGGGCTGCGCTTGGTAGGGAGGTCTGCGGATCGATCTCACACAACTGCGATTGGGAGGAGTTTAAATACCGTAATCCTTGGACATGCCCCGAAATCCGGATTAGTCGGTCTGTGGTTCGGATTACCGGATGGTTTAGACCAAAAAAAAAAATTAATTTATGAACTTCTGAATTTTAGTTATTCATAATTCACTTGATCAGCATTGTTTAGCATTCTACCATGTCTTAGCTCGACGCCTCGACAATTATACTAGAAGATCAAATGAATGAGGTAGTTGTTCATTTTGAGAGCCATGAGAATATGGTGGAATAATCCATTTTCCATTAGCTTCATTTTGATGTTGATGGATTTCGGATTCAGGTCATTTCACGCCATCATGCCATATGTTCGCTAACTTTACTAGTTAAGCTAGCTAACATTTGTTTAGGGCGTGTGGTATATTACACAAAATCTCATTGAAGACGGCGACCATTTTCTCTCACAAAATACCCATGAGAGGTGAGTGGGGAAGCACATGGGGGGTGCCCCACCTTGTCCCCTCTCTCTTTTTGTGAGATGTCTTCAGCTTGTGACGGGATTAGCCCGTCACAAGCAAGACGCTTTGGGTATATTATACTTAATCAGTTAATTGTAATTCATTTGTAGTTGTCCGGTGATTAATTGTAGCTAAAACATGTCTTTGTTTAAACTTTGCAGCTACTGATGCTGCTACAAGAGGGAATCGTTTTATACATTCATGTATTAGGTATCAATACTTGTCTCTCTAAGTTATCACAAAGTATCATTTTTGTATGGTGAAAGTAGAACACTTTGAAAACCATTTCGCTTCAAAACTGCAACTTTTAGGTTACTTTCCTTCGTGCAAATATAGAAGGGTGTAAGAATGGAAATCTAAGGAAAGGTGACGCTGTCACTAACTCGTCTGACTGGATTGGCATACAGACTAGTTTGGTGTGAAGCAGATACTGTGATAGCATCTAGTTGGTATAATGACAGTTTCAATGATCTCGTCTGTAGACTGTAGTCACTGTTATCGTGTCATTTGGGTACGGATCAGTTTTAGTTGTGTTGTTCCGAGAAAGTGGATTATGGTTTGGATCAATTTGGTCATTTCAGGTCATAATTACTAAAGTACTTGTTTTAAAATAGTAATTTTAGGTGATTTTCTGACTGAATTGTCTCAAATTGAATCAATTACACTTCAGGTCTACTTCTGCTCTTTTAGATTCGAGTTAGGTCCATTTGGGTCGGATGAGTTTATCAGACCTAGTGAATTAATAGCTTCGTCCTGTGTTAAATGGTGACTATTGTCATGTGTATCTCTTCTGAGTACTTCAGGAACCATTAAACAATATGTCCTTCAGCTATATGTCATCCTATTTCTTCCCGGTCTAGCCGAAATTTCTGTTTTCAGTGCTGGACATGGGATCTGGCCATAGCGGCCAAGCTCTCGGGAACAATTGGAAAAATTGCACTTCATGCCTTTTTTTCCTGATTTTGGCATCTTTGTCTTACAGGTTAAATGAAGAAATGAAAGACTTGGACACCTTAGCGGCAAATTTGTATCCTTTATAATCTCTTCATTCGATTTAATTCATCTTGCAATTCTGTAACCCAATCGGTACTGATTCCTACATCGGTTCATGTCAAAAGTTATCAGTTTACGCCACTGATGTATTCATGATGCCCTTATAAACCACATCTTCAATAATTCAAATTTAGGTTCCGTTCTGCTCTCGCCCATTGCATTCCTTAATTGTGAAGCAGAAATTTGCTGAAAAGGAATGTGGATGCTTTGGACTCAGCAGTGAGCCGTTTGGTCCCAAAAGGTGGTATACAATTTCCGTTGTTTGGTTAGTATTTTGGGTTGGGTGGAATTTTTTTTTTTTTTTTTTTTTTGTCGCAATCTCGCTTCTTACATTTTTCTACTAATCTGAACAAATGTGATGACTGTAATTATACTGATTTTTATTATGAGCTTGATCTATGTCTTCATCTGTAACTTCTACACACCGTGTACCTCGCCTATGTAACATTGGATTTAAATCTTAATGTGCATTGTGGAGTTAGTTTTCCGATTAAGGCATGTCTAACATTGGACATGTCGATCTTCCTGATGGATACATTTCCGGAAGAGTTACCGGGTTTAATTATAGGCATGTCAAATGTGTCGACTATCGATCATTCCGATGGATACATTTCCTTAAAAGAGTTATCGGCTTATCGCCCTTATCGGGTTGAGTTATCTTTCTTCTAATGTGAGCATGTAATGATATCCATACTTGACTTGTCTTTAAAATCTTTAAAACAAAGGCTCTAGCTTGTGGCCTTGCTCCGCCTGGATATTTATTTATATTTGGGCTATTTCATGGCCCAATTTGTTTGTATAATGGATATAGATGCTCAACTACTTGGCCTGTTGTTCTTTTGTACTGATTTCAGTTCGGTTCGGTTCATTTCAGTTTGATTCGATTCACTTTAGTTTCGGCTATTTCATTTTTTTACAGTTCATTTAAATTCAATCATTCCCTATACGCTTTTGTTCGAAGTGTTTCGGTCGAAAAGAACGGAACCGTGTTATTTCTTCCATTCAATTTAATAATTTATACGGGTGATGACTTTTTACCGACAAATATTTCATCCCGAGTTCGATTTCAATTCTTTCTTTTTTTTCATCCCTGAGATCGATAAATATTCTTTTTTTTTTTTTTTTTTTTCATATTTCCAATGGGGTCAAAGACTCATTACTCTTTGGTTCTGGATTATGATGGAGTAAAGTAAAATGACTCACTAAAGTGACTCTGCTTCTTTCTCTTGTGAAGTAGCATTCTTTCGATGCAGTTTTCGACGCAATTTTTATCTTGGGTCATTCGGAAACAACCTCTTTGTGTTTCTAACACAAGGGTAAGGCTGCGTACATCCGACCCCCCCCCCCCCCAATTTGCGGTAGCCATTAAAACACTAGGGTAATGTTGATGTTGTTGATGTAAAGAAAATTTTTAGTTAATCGTTTTAACTTTCTTTTTCCTCTACATATTCTCTTGGTTCTTAATATTTGTGTGTACAAAAAGGAATTCTATTAGCTGACAAAATATGTACCTTATTTTTACAATACTTTTTTTTTTCTAAAATAATACGGAGTACTCCCTTCAATCCGCTATTTTTTTTCCCATTGTTTGTGGGCACGGGTATTAAGGAGATGAATAAAAAAAGAGTAATAAAGTCGGTGAGGTTTAGTGATAGGAGAGATTGATGAATAATTAGGAGTTAAATAATGAATTGGTGACCACAAACATTAAAGTAAGGAATAAAATAGGATTAAAAGAGTTGGGTGGGATTTGGTAATAGGAGAGAGGGATGAATAAAATAAGAGTAAAAGTTACCAAAAATAGAAAAGAGAAAAAATTTGAATAATCCGTTTTAGGAAACATGGAAGAATATAGTGAATTGGAGTGAATATTTATGTTGACCTCATATGTAACTGAAGTTACTATGTTTAACCAGTAATCTCTCTTAAGACGATAATATGCATTAAAATGAACATGGTCAAACATAATCTCACTTGCATATGTAAGACAGGCATTATACGGAGTATTCGTCTCAAGGCATCGTCCTTTTACCTCAATTATTAACTCGTTTTATATTTAAGCTAAAACATTGTAGTAATTTTTTTTTTTTGGTACGATACATTGTAGACGATCCTACGATCCAAAAAGTGGAAAACGATTCAAATCGTCGTAGGATCGCTGACAACATTAGTATAAACTACTAGACCTGAAATAGAGGTAGCATATTTGAGGTAGGCATTGAGTACGATGAAAAGGCATTCTCAGATAACATCTTTCTTCCACTGTTAATATTGCGGGCTGAATTCTCCAACCTCATCTTTGGAACTTTGACTAACATTATCTTTAAACCCACTTGAACCACCAAAATGATACACATAGCTCTTTGTTTAACACTTTGACCCATCAAAATTGATTGTCAAGATAGCTAAATGTATGATTAGTGAATAATTGAAAGTGACAGGTTGAAGGAGCGACGCATTTTCAAAAAAAAAAAAAAAAAAAAAAAAAAAAAAAAAAAAAAAATTAAAAAAATTATGAGACCATGAGTCTGAGTCCGAGTTCGAGCTTATCTGTGACAAGTGTATTGAAGGCTCGACTTCAAGTTTACATGTATACTATGGTGTCGTTTGGTTGTCATGGTGGAATTAATCTCCCGTTAGTTTTAAAAACACGTGAATTGAAGAATTCATGTGAATTGCTTAAAACTCGTTTGGTTGACATGGCGGAATTAAATGGACACAGGAGTTTCCAACTACCTAGAGGGGGCTAGGTAATTAAACTCCCCCATTATGGAGGAGTTGACAACTCCTAGGAAAAAAAAAATCATGGGAATTTAGGCAACCAAACAACAATATTTTTACCAATTCATGGGATTTTTCAATTCCCCCATATTTTGAGTGGCAACCAAACAAGGCCTAAGTCTTTATGATTGCGGGAAAACATAAATTAGGGGCCGACCCTGGGTTTTTCCCATTATAAATTATGTTGAAAGTAGTGGGTCAACTATGTTTGATTTGGGTTGGGTCTGTTTTTTAACAAAATTTGGGTCGGAGGAGGTTATCCTCGGATAGGTTATTATCATGTTATTTAGGGATAACGGTCAGTTTCCAACAATAAATATTTGGATCAGTCATATAGGGTCGGGCCAATTCGGGTTTAGATCAAACTCGGATCCTCAGTTCAGGCATCGGGTCGGAGTACGGATTGGGTTATTCAGGCCGAATTATTATTGGTTATTCCAAAATTCGACTTTTCACACTTTCGTGCATCAACCAATTTAGCCGACATCTAATATGAAAAATAGGCTGATTTAGTATAGATATTATCCTAATCGTATCAAAAACTAAAATAATATGAGACATGAATATTCTTGAACTATGGTTAATACATAAGTCAAATAGTATCAATATAGAGTATAGTTTGTGTGTCATGCAAATTCATCATCCAAGTCGGCCTCTAAACTACCTTAACTACATTGGGCAGATCCATAAGAATAATATCTCTATGGTAGTTAAGGACTATACCCAAATCGGAAAGACAATAGACATCAAACAAACTTTTCTTGTTTACAACTTGATACTATTAAATTTATGGGTTGTGCTTTTTCACATACGAACTTTACTCTTTCGCATATGTATTTTACAATTATACCCTTGTCATTCTCTCCCTCCCTCAATTGATTTTTTCCAACTCTCTTTTCTTGTCATCTCCCTCCGACAAACCCCTCCGTCCAACCTTACTCTTACTTTGACGACCCGTGCTCCGACGGCCATGCTCGTTTTCTGCAAGTTATGGAGTGTTTGGTACTTGAAACCAACAAACAGCCCTACCACCACCATTTTAACGCATTTTCGTGCCAATCAAGTGTGATATTTAGGGACAAAAATAATTGCAGCAAGTCGACACTTTGAAACTAAAATAATGCCAATTAAGTATTTTTAATCATGTTGTACAGTTGTATCTAACAATACTCGCAAGTCGCAATAGCAAGTTTGGAGAATTACAATTGATAAACCCTAGCAATTTCAACAAAATATATTAATAAGTGCTAATCAACAAAATTACTTCACAAAATTGGAGAATTAAATCCATAATTTAAGTTTTTAGAACAATTAGAATCGATTTTAGGGGAAAGGTACATGTAAAACTTAATTTGTTTAGGTTTAACAAAAGGGTATGATATGGAAAGTTTATGAAAAAATGTATGTGAAAGAGTAAAGTCCGTATGTGAAAAAGTAATTCCGTAAATTTATTTGTATGTGCCAATTGCCAATTCTGCAATATTCCTTTTTATTTGATCCAATAGTGTTCCATTATTAAGGAACAGATTTGATAAATACTGATAACTCTTGGATAGAGTATTAGAATGGAAAGATCCATTTGATAATGAACTATTGGTTCAAACCCACCTCTGGCGATTAATCAACAATTCAAAGTGCTTTTCTTGCGTATTCTTGATAAACCATTTCTTGCGTGTAATAGTCTTATGAGATGTCGGTTAGCTTTTCTTGCGTGTAATAGTCTTATTAATCAACAATTCAAAGTGCTTTTCTTGCGTGTAATAAATGTTCCTTCCATTTCTCCAAGTAAAGCCCTTCGCATTGCAATGCCGATTGTGTCAGCTTGCCCTTTCAGAAGTGGAGAAAGAATAAAGCGCCCATAATAAAGACATTTACTATTTCTTCTTGATTCAACACACTTCCACTGCAGTGTTCGAGTCGACACTCTTATTTTCTCTCGAACCATAGGAATATTATAAATATCTTTGAATCGTTTATTTCTTTTGAAATTTCTTCAATGCTTTTTTTACACACGTCTTTTTTTAGGAGGCCTACAGCCATTATGTGGCATAGGAGTTACGTCCCGCACGAAACTTAATAATATACCGCTTCGACGAATAGCTCGTAATGCTGCATCTCTTCCGAGACCGGGACCCTTTATCATGACTTCTGCTCGTTGCATGCCCTGTTCCACCACCGCACGAATAGCATTTCCTGTCGCGGTTTGAGCCGCAAATGGCGTCCCCCTTTTTGTACCTTTAAAGCCACAAGTACCCGCGAAGCCCAGAAAACAACCCGACCCCGTACAAATATAATGATTCAATCGTATTGTTGAAACTTGCTTGAACATGGATAATGCCTTTAGGTATTTTACGTGCACTTTTACGTGAACTAATACGTCCATTTCTACATTTATTAACAATCAAAATATGGTCGAAAGAAAAAATCTCTATTTGATAGGGCTTCTTCCTATACCTATGAATTCCATTGGACCCAGAAATGATACATTGGAATACGATATAGAAGGAACACTACTACAAAGAGTATTACACCCTTGATCGTGAAATATTGATTGCTTGTTGAACCCCGTGAATTGGGTGAAAGTAGGATACTCCAAATTCGGGGGTCAAAGAGTTTTATAAACCGTTCTTGGTGGAAAAAAATGTGAATGAAAGATCCCACTGAATTGAATTGGGTCCATGAATTTGAGAAATAATGAGAATTTTTAATTTCTCTCAATTCGAAAATCCAGAGTTTATCTACAACTTCGAAAGTAGTTGCTTCAGCGTATTCTTGATATGAGTTACTGAGCCGCAATTCCAACTTATGCTTGGTTGGAGGTAATAGTCTTATGAGATGTCGGTTAGCTTAGTTAGGCCCTTTTTTTTATATATACTTAAAGTCACTTTTTTTAACTTCATTTATTTAACCTCTATAAATTCAAATCAGCTTTCTTATAAATCTAGTTCAGAAAAGTTCAGTTTAGTTTATAGCTATTTTTCTATAAGTTTAGCTCCTAAGTTGAGTTAGCTCCTATGAGTTCAGTTCAGATCAGTTCATCTTTTATAAGTTTAGTTCAGCTCCTATTAATTCTGCCAGCTCCTATTAGTTCAATTTAGAAAAGTTCAGCTTATAGAAGCTGAATTCGAAAAAATTAATTCCCAAAAAACATAACCTTAGCTTGTCATCTATCGACATAATAACTAACTTTATTTTTTTTAGAGTTCGGCTACTACCTAATTTATAAGGATATTAATAGAGATTTCGGAAGCTTGGATTAAGCACTTAAAAGGGATTGTATGGCAAACAGTAATTGGTACGGAGTATCTAATTTCATTGCGTGAGGAGTTAGGGTGTACTGTGTACATAGTATACATCTCGCCTATGAAACACACCACTGTATACCTCTTCTAACATGTCGATCTTCCTGATGGATACAATTCCTTAAAGAGTTACCGGGTTTAATTATAGACATGCGTAATGTGTTGACTGTCGATCATTCCGATGTGAGCATCTAATGATCATACTTGTCTTTAAAATCTTTAAAACAAAGGCTCTAGCTTGTGGTCTTGCTCCGCCTGGATATTTATTTATATTTGGGCTATTTCAAGGCCCAATTTGTTTGTATAATGGGTATAGATGCTCAACTACTTGGCCTATTGTTCTTTTGCACTAATTTCAGTTGTTCTGTTCTGTTCAGTTCAGTTTGATTCGATTCACTTTAGTTTCGACTATTTCATATTTTACAGTTCATTTAAATTCAATCATTCCCTATACACTTTTGTTCGAAGTGTTTCGGTCGAAAAGAACGGAACTGTGTTATTTCTTCCATTCAATTTAATAATTTATACGGGTGATGACTTTTTACCGACAAATATTTCATCCCTGAGATCGATTTCAATTCTTTTTTTTTTTAAAGGAAAGTGTTTTATTTAATCCTTTAACTTTCTTTTTCCTCTACATATTCTCTTGGTTCTTAATATTTGTGTGCACAAAAAGGAATTCTATTAGCTGACAAAATGTGTACCTTATTTTTACAATACTTTTTTTTTTCTAAAATAATACTCGCTTCAATCGACTATTTTCTTCTCATTATTTGTGGGCACGAGTATTAAGGAGATGAATAAAATAAGAGAAAAAAGCTGAGTGGAGTTTGGTGATAGGAGAGAGATGAATAATTAGGAGTTAAATAATGAATTGTGGACCACAAGCATTAAAGTAATGAATAAAATAGAATTAAAAAGGTTGGGTGGGGTTTGGTGATAAGAGATAGTGATAAATAAAATAAGAGTAAAAGATACCAAAAATAGAAAGGGAAAGAAAATCTAAATAATCCGTTTTAGAAAATAGGGAAGAATATAGTTAATTGGAGGGAGTATTTATATTGACCTCATATGTAACTGAAGTTACTATGTTTAACAAGTAATCTCTCTTAGGCCCTGTTCTTTTGGACTTAAAGTCACTTTAATTAAGTTCACTTCAGATCATATAAGTTCAATTCAGTTCAGTTCAGATCCTATAAGTTCAGTTTAGATCTTATAAGTTCAGTTCAGTTCAGATCCTATAAGTTCAGTTCAGATCATATAAGTTCAAATCCTATAAATTCAGTTCAACAAAATTATATACGGAGTATTATTTTTAAAAACCGATGCAAAAACATTTGACATTAATTATTCGATACATATATACATTATTATTTTTAGTACAAAATTATCATTCCTCTCATTATTTTTTATCGTAATGTAATCGTAGTATAATGTATGAACAAACCAATGTATATAAAGTGGAAAAATGTTATTATCTTACTTTGTGCTTTAAACTATATTTTCTTATCATTGTTCTCTCTTGGCTACCCACTAATTTCTTTTAAAAAAATTATTTCATCTCAATAAAAATTTGTGTTTTTTTATAATACAATAAGTCTCTCTTGTGACGGGTATATCCATCACAAGCTTGTGATGGGTCAAATATCACCGACTTGGGTAAATAAGACAAAAGTAATAGTGCATAGGGAATCACAAAAACCTTGTCTTCATCTACCTAAATAAGTTTTATTTAACCTGTCACAAGCTTGTGACGGATATTATACGTCACAAATGAAAATTTGTGTTTATAACAATTAGTCTCTCTTGTGACGATATATTCAACAACAACAACAACAACAACAACAACAACAACAACAACAACAACAACAATAATAATAACTACAACAACAACAACAACAACAACAACAACAACAACAACAATAACAACAACAACAACAACAACAACAACAACAACAACAACAACAACAACAACAACAATTAAGTTAAATTAAATTAAGTTAATTTAAATTTGGATCCTATAAGTTCAGTTCAATTCAGATACTATAAGTTCAGTTCAGTTCAGATCATATAAGTTCAGTTCAGATCCTATAAGTTAAGTTAAGTTCAGATCTTATAAGTTCAGTTCAGTTCAGATCCTATAAGTTCAGTTCAGTTCAGATCCTATAAGTTTAGTTCAGTTCAGATCAGATCTGTTTCAGTCCAAAAGAACAGGGTCTTAGGACGATAATATGCCTTAAAATGAAAATGGTCAAACATAATCTCACTTGCATATGTAAGACAGGCATTATACGGAGTATTAGTCTCAAGGCATCGTCCTTTTACCTCAATTATTAACTCATTTTAAATTTAAGATAAAACATTGTGGTAATTTGTTTTGTTTTTTTTTTTTTTCACGAAACGTAGTAATTTGTGATGTTGAGTATAGACTAGAGACCTGAAATAGAGGTAGCATATTTGAGGTAGGCATTGAGTACGATGAAAAGGCATTCTCAGATATCATCTTTGTTGCACTATTAATATTGCGGGCTCAGTTCTCCAACCTCATCTTTGAAACTTTGACTAACATTATCTTTAAACCCACTTGAACCACCAAAATAATACACACAGCTCTTTGTTTAACACTTTGAGTCTTTGACCCATCAAAATTGATTGTCAAGATAGCTAAATAATTGAAAGTGACAGGTTGAAAAAGCGACGCATTTAAAAAAAAAAAATAAAAAAAATATTAAACCAGGAGTCCGAGCTTATCTTTGCTAGTATATTGAAGGCTCGACTTCAAATTTACATGTATTCTCTATTTTTATGATTGCGTGAAAATATGAAATGAGGGTCGAGCACGGATTTTTCCCATGTTGAAAGTTGATCTAGCAATTGGGTTATCACCGAGTCTAATTCGGCTCGGCTCTGTTTGTTTTTAATAAAATTTGGGTTGGGGAAAGGTTATTCTTAGGCGTCGGTTATTATCATGTTATTTAGGTATAACGGTTAGTTTACAACAACAAACATTTGGATTGAGTCATATAGGGTCGGATTAATTCGGTTTTGGATCCTCAGTTCAGGTACCAGTTGAGGTACGAGTTGGGTTATCAGGTCAGATCATCATTCTCAGGTCAGGTTATTATCATTTTATTTAAGGATAACAGTTAGTTTCCAACAATAAACATCCCCTATTTACTAAATGAATAGGTGAACTCCAAAATTTTCCCTCCAAAAAGCATCTTTATAAATAAGGAAACTATTGATAATTTAATTGTATTCACTAAATAAGGTAATTAATAATTATAATGTATTTCTTTATATAATATTTTTCATTTATTATTAACTTTTTCATCAAATTTTATAATTTTCACTAAACACTAAACTATAATATTTTAATTAAAATATAAATAATATAAAGCTATAAACTGTAAGTCGTTTTGATTACTTACATGACAAAAACAAATGAGAGAATTAATAAATTGGAATCATTAGCTTGTGGTATAAAAAATAGTTTTAAAAAAAATACATTTCAGCACGTTACTCAATTCTCTTTGACTAATTTTCAGTTTTAATTTTTTTTTCTCGAAAAAATATATATTGACGAGAAAATGAACATTTAATTAGATACCATTATTATTTTGCAGTTCAATTTTACTCGGTTTTCTTGAATAATTTTACAGTTCAATTTTTTTTCTCACATCAAAATATAATGACATGAAATATGAAAAATTAGTGAGGTATTAATGTAGCATTATTAAGTAATATAAAAGTAAAAACTCTATAAATACCGCGCATTTATGCGCGGGATCTAAACTAGTTTGTATCGGTCATATAAGGTCAGGTCAATTCGGGTTTGGATCAAACTTGAATCCTCAATTCAGGTGTCGGGACGTGGTACAGGTTGGATTATTCAAGCTGGTTCATTATTGGTTGTTCCAAAATTCGGCTTTTAACATACATTATCGTGCATCACCCAATTTAGCCGACATCTAATACGAAAAATAGGTTGATTTAGTATAGATGTTATCATAATCGTATCAAAAACTAAAGTAATACTCCCTCCTATTCCGAATAAGTGTCCCATTTGGACAATGGCACGAAAATTAAGGAATATTGTTAAAATAATAAAAATTATTGTATAGGGGTAAGAATATATGAGTTAAATAATGAAAAGTATTGAATATGATGAGTTATGGGTGGTTGGGGTAGTAAATAAAGAAAAGAGCTAAGGGTAGGAAAGTAAAAAACCATGTCCAAATATGGCAAATGGGACAGTTATGTGAATAGACGGAAATGACAAATGGGACAGTTATTTAGAATAGGAGGGAGTATGAGATATGAATATTCTTGAACTAGGGTTAATACACATAAGTCAAATAGTATCATTGTAGAGTATAGTTTGTGTGTCGTGCAAATATATCATCCAAGTCGGCCTCTAAACTACCTTAACTACATTGGGCAAATCCATAAGAATAATATCTCTATGGTAGTTAAGGACTATACGTCTATACCCAAATCGGAAAGACAGTAGACATCAAACAAACTTTTCTTGTTTACAACTTTTTTTATTTAGCTTTATAATTTAATACCTTATCTTAAGAATTAATGTTTATCTAATCTATTTGTTCCTTTTTAAGAATCAAAATCATAATCATGAATTGTCACGAGTTAGGATAAAAATAAAGTTGGCAAGCTTTAAGATCTCCATATCTCTAACCCAACTGTTTGAGATATGAGTTATTCAGCCGGAATTCTAACTTCTGCTTGGTTGGAGTAATAGTTGTATCAGCTAGTCTGGCTATAGACGGATATATCTGTTTATAACTAAAGATGGGTCAAATAGCTTGAAAGTGGTGATATTTTTGACCCCCACCATCCCACTTGTTGTTTGTCCT
Organism: Silene latifolia; assembly: GCF_048544455.1. Lineage (NCBI taxonomy): Eukaryota > Viridiplantae > Streptophyta > Magnoliopsida > Caryophyllales > Caryophyllaceae > Silene > Silene latifolia. Next base: position 205,027,899 of record NC_133536.1, on the reverse strand, counting down.
ATTAGGAATGTGATATTGTATTTGGCCCGTCTTTAGTTATAGACGGATATATGCCGTCTATAATGAGATTTTGTGTAGTTGTATAAGGTCTGCTTTTTCAGACTTAATTTTAGCACTTTTTAATTCAACTCGGTTCTATTTAGTTCAGTTTCGTTTCGGTCAATTCTATTCAATTCATCTCTTCACAAATTTAACTCTTATTTCAGCTACATTCAGTTCACCATAACTTCATTCAGTTATGTTAAGTTAAATTCAGCTCATTTTAGCCGAAAAGAACACAACCTAAAATATCGGTTAGGCTAATTAGCTGTTTATCGACATAAATACGAATGTTTTTTTTTAGAGTGAGGGTACTTAATTTATAAGTGATGGGGCATATTCTGCACCGCTGACCAAGTCAACATATTGAGCAAGGTCAAAGATATCCACAGCAAGTCAACGACTTAGATAGCCTAGCCGATCGACCCATCGGCACTGTCGGCTGGTCTCGGCATGGCAACCTGCCAGCCGGGGCACATATCCGCGTACTCATATCCAAGACCCCTCGGCGGTGAGGCAACAGGGCCCGCCGGCCTGCCATAGGTCCCTCGGCCGAGGGGTAGATCAGTCTTTCCACCTGCTAGCCACTTGGCCACTTGGCCACTACGTGACAAAAGGTGAAAGCCTATAAATACTCCTCAACCTTCATTGAGGAAAGGATCCAACAAATACACAACTAAACCTAAATACACTATTCATCTGGTAATATCTTCCTTCTCTCTCTACAACATACATTCAAATGCCAAGTAACAAATGTTATCCTTTACGTTTCGACTTGAGCGTCGGAGTGAGTACGCTTGGCACAAAGCCAAGCCCTCGCCTCGTTCATTGTTGCAGGAGAGGCCGAGAGGAACGATTAAGACCAAAGGAGAATCCAACTCAAGACATCATTCAACAAGCCACGGGTGGTAACTATACTTGCTCTGGAATTACACCCGGAACAATTGGCGCCGTCTGTGGGGAAAGACACTAGAAGCTAGTCACATTCATTCCCAAACAACAAAAACCCACCCAAAAAGCTAAGATGTCAAAACAACAAGACGCAGTCGTGACCGACGAAACCGCATTCTACCACGATGATACTTTCAACAATTCTGGAGTCGTGCGGCCTCCACCGGCGAGTAATCCAACCGGAGTTCGGGATGCCAATAATGCCGGACACGCCGCTGCCAGCCAACCAGGTCACCATCATGGGACACGTGGTTGACATATCAAAACTGAAAATGGTCCTGGACCTAATTAGTAATACGCTTGCTCACACTGTCACGCCGACAAGAGCGGCGGAAAACGCCCAGGAGACCAGGGCCCAAAACGTGACTCCGAGAAATTTGAACGGAGCACTGGGAGAAGCTGACCCAGCTAAGTCGCCGGGGGAGCCCAAAGTGGGCGTGGTAGACCTAAGTCCTTCCCGCACTCATGGGAGGACAGCGTCCCCGCAACACGAACGAGGCTTACCCCAAAGGAACCAGAGGAGTCCGACTCAGCAGAGTTGGAGAAGAAGTCCGAGTCGGAGAAGAAGTCCTTCCCGCTACGAGGAGAGGAGCCGGATTAGGAATGCGAGGAGCCGATCGCCGCGTGTCGTTCGACACGTGGTCAGACAGCCCCTCAACGCCTACGTCCTAGAAGTCCAGGTGCCAACTAAGCTCAAGTTGCCACCCCTATCATACAAAGGAGATAGTGATCCAGCCGACCACGCTGAGGCTTTCGAGTCTTACATGTCGGTATGGGAGCAGCCCGATGAGGTCTGGTGCCGAGTCTTCCCAACAACTTTGCATGGGATGGCTCAAAGTTGGTACAAAGGGCTTCCCGACGGCTCGGTATACTACTACGCCGACCTAAGAGACGCCTTTCTAGCCCATTACTCTTGCAACAAGAGAAGGGCCGTGGAGACATCGGACCTCCTAACTATCAAACAGGAGGGGAGCGAGTCTCTACGAAGCTATGTGAAGAGGTTCGATGGAAAGGTCCAGTAGATCCGAGAAATTAATCCCGAACTGGCGGCCTTCGCGCTGATGAAGGGCCTCCCAAGGGGAGACTTAAAAAATGAGCTCATCAAGTGCGGAGGCCTGAGCTTGGATGCCGTCAGGAGGATGGCCGACCAGGCCATCAAGGTAGAAGACTATCACAAGACATGGGTAGGCCCCAGCGAGGCCGAGCCCTCCGAAAAGAAGAGCCACCGGGAGGACAACCCGGATGAAAGACGCCGTGACAACAACGGGTCACGGTCCGATGAAAGACGCCGTGAGAATAATAGGTCACGGTCGGACAAGTCTGTTGGGGTTTGTGTCCTTAACAGTTAGTGCAAGGACTTATAAACCTCTAAAAGGATCAAAGGGCATACTTTTGGTATTATTATCAGTTGATCCACGTTTATCAATAACGGTTGGCTTGCTAGATAAGTTTGACGTTATTGTCATACAGATAGCGGTGATCAACTGGTCCCTAAAAGTCACACCTATAGGATACGTTTGAGAGATGTGACAAAGATGAAAAAATACAATCATGTAGATGCCAAATTTGACTAACCAGTTAGTCCGAGTTACTTGACTAATAATTAGTCAAAATATGATGTTGAGATATTATATTTGATACGGATTAAATATCATGGGCTAAGGCGAATTAACTTGATTAATTCGTAAAATTAAATATAAGCGATTTATATTTAATTAATGTATATTGAATATTAATTATACAATATTGTCTTTGTCGGACATGTATTAATACTTCAACTAATCCGTGTTATTAGTCGATGTATTAATAACCGATAACCGATGATGACGATTTATAATACAAACCCGTCATATACATTTTAGCATTTGGCGAACTGGACCTCGAGCTAAAAGTAAGAGGAAGTGGAAGCCCACTTCCCCATGAGGGCTCTCGGTTTTGGCCGAAACACACAAAAGGAGAGCTCCTCTCCTTTTGTGACCTAGACAATTCATTTTACGTAAAACTAGGGTTTTGGAGACATTTTCTCTCTGAAACCTAGATCTCACATCTCGAAAACCTCACAACAAGTTCTCCCAATATTGCAAGGCAATCGGAGAACACCATCTAGCACAAGGGCATATCTCGGACAAGTCTTGGGTGCAACAATTAGGAGGGAATCTCGTTTGATTTCTGTTCTTTACGCCGCACTATAAAGGACCCGAGGTTAATTCTTGTTCCTTATCGTTTCTCTATTGTATTTATGTTTTATGACGATAATCGCATGCTAAATTTACGTTATAGTCCTAAATTTAGAGGGTCTTATACGGATATTACCCCACAAGTGGTATCAGAGCGAGGCCACGTAAATTTTTCCATGTGTTTTTCATAAAACCGATTTTGAAACGATTGTTTTGTCTCGAATTCCGTGCCATGTATACACGGCTGATTCGGTTTTTGTTCTTGTTGAAACCGTGACATGTTTTACACGGTTTTATCATCTTGTTTTCGATTTGTTTTTATGCATATTGTTGTTTTATACGGAGATTACAGCAACATGTCAAGTTTTGTCAATTGTTAAATTGTTTTTGATGCGTTTTTTAATCAAAATTGCAATTGATTTTGTTTTGTCAAACTGTTTTCACGAGGGTTTTATGTTTTCCAGAAACTTTTTCCCTCGATCGAGCATGTTTTTAGTCGATCGAATGGTTTTTCTGACATGTTTTTACTCGATCGAGTCCTGGATGTACTCGATCGACCTGCTTTTAAAACCCCACTGCTCGATCGAGAAGTCCTCGTACTCGATCGAGCAGTATTGCTGATATAAGTCCTCGATCGACTACCAGTTTTGTTGATCGAGTACTTCCTGATTAGCACACCTCTCGATCGACTTGCAGTTCAGTCGATCGAGCCCTTTCGTTCCTCGATCGAGCACCTGTGTCCCTGGATCGAGGGATTTACTTTTTGACTTTGAAAATTTATTCTTTTTGCTTTAAATTTTCTTTTGGCTACAAAATGTACATTATACGGATATTGTACACTCGCTATGATTGTGAAACGGTTTACACACGTACCATTAAGTTATTTTAAAGCGTATTTAAAGTAACGGACTGTATTGGATTAAAATTAAATGATAGAAGCGGTTTTATCACATGAATTTTAATCATTAAAAGGTGGTTTGGATAAATTTAACATAATTACGGAATTATGTCACGAATGAATTTGTTTTTAGTTGATGCATTTTTATTTATCGTTAATTTTGAATGCTTGTGAATGCCTCTTATTACGTATTTAATTTTGCAATCAGTTGTAACTTAGTGTGGCCTTAGTAGAACGTGTTACCGTAATGATGGAACACGGTCTTGGTTGTATTTTGAGATCTCGTATCTCCATTTTATTTCTTATAATTACAGTTTTTTATTTAGAATGTAAATAGGTTTATATTTGTAAATTTTAAATTGTAATTTTTGAGAAGACTAAAGATGGAGACCGGATGCTCACTCCCGCTACATGGACAAAGATGGAACACCAAGACAAGCTTTTCGGGTCCAACGGTGGATTCCAAAGTTGTATTTTGTTCTTTTTACTAGGATAGGCCACACTAGGAAATTTTTATTTACGTATTGCATTCATTTATTTATTTTATTGTAACGATAGTATGCATCATATTCCGCCTAAAAACCAAACCACCTAATAATTGCATGAAAACTGACACATATAGAGCTCACGAGTTAGTTTTCTTTGACATTCGCATGTCACACGATTTTAAGCCATCACCCAAATTAATTCATTCACGCAAACGCTAGTTATTCGTTCACTTAATATGAATTATAATTTAGTTGATGGGATCTTCCTCGTATAAACAAAAATTGAGAATAGTCTTTATAGGTCAAACTCCAATGAGTCCCTTCTTCGTCGGTAGGCATAATATGACCCCTTCTACGTCGGGTAAGTTGGAACCGATTGACCTATTTTATCTCAACACTATTGTCACTCGTACGATCCTGTGACGATGGTGGACTATAGATAGGATTTACGGAAATCTATCGACCAAGAGTTCTTACGGAAGAATTAGCTAAACAGTTGGCTTATCAATTTACAGAAATTGAGTCTTGGGATCACTTGTATCATTCTTGAGGGAGATCAATTATGCAAGTGCGAGAGTCTACATGTTAAAATGAATTTTAAATAGACTTAAATCACCTCGATGAGTTGCTTATTTCGTTTTTGTTTTTCTTTCTTTTTCAGTGTAGATCACGAACTTTTAAACTGCTTATAACTATATGGCTGGTCACTTGAACGACCCAATGCCAAGTGCCACATTGGACCGTGAGTCCTGGCTTCGGATCTTCATGAATCGATGAATCGATCAACTCGATCAAGAATGATGGATCAAACTTCGCGGACCGGGAGGCGGCATTACGGAATGCCGCCGCTGCGACGGAAGCTCGAATATCTCTTGGAGCCCATCCCGGCGAACCCGGTCCCACGGCTAGAGTCGCTGAAATCACCAAGTTTAATGATTTATGTATGGAAGCGGGTGCGATTAAAAACGTACTCATTTTTGCAATGGAACCCAATTTGCAGAAACGCTTCATAGCCCATGGTGCAAACAAGATTTTCACCACGCTCACCAAGGAATTCTCGAAAGCACCGAGAATCGTGACCTATGAGCATACCACTCGCTTCTTTGATGCGAGACTCCGAAAGGGCCAACCGGTTAGCCCACACATTCTCGATGATTGAGAATGTCGAGAAGTCGAGACCTTTGATTGTAAGATCAGCGAGAACATTGTTATTGACCGCATACTTCACTCACTCCACGATGGTTATTCGCAATTTAGAGCGAATTACTATATGAATGATTTGAAGAAAACTCCCCATGAACCGCACTCCCTCCTCGTACAGACCGAGAAGGACATGAAGTTCGGTGGGAGCATGAAACAAGATGTTCTCGTTGTGACAAACAAGGGAAAGGGTAAGGGCAAAGCTCGAGCAAACCTAGCAGAGGTAAGGCGAAGTTCAAGAAGTCGGGTTCGGGTAAGAGTGGGCCTGGTGAGTCGAGCACCTCATCAGGCGCGACAAAGAGCAAGAATGAAAACATGGAATGCCATCATTGCCACAAGACCGGGCATTGGAGACGCACATGTCCTGTTTATCATGAGGACTTAAAGGCAGGTCGTGTTAAACCTGTTGGTATGTCTTCCTCTTCTTCTACTTTTATTCATATGATTGAGATTAACCACGCAAGTTACGGAACTTGGGTACTTGATACTGGTTGTGGTTCTCATCTGTGTAATCATGTGCAGGGCCTCCGAAATCTCGAACCTCTCGTAAAGGGTGAGGTTGACCTGCGTGTTGGGAATGGAGCAAGAGTGGCTGCCATCTCAAAGGGGACATATGTGATCCACTTCCTAGCTGATTTGAGTTGTCATTATATGACTCGCTATTATGTTCCTAGTCTTTCGAAAAACATTATTTCGGTTTACGCACTTGACAAACTTGGTTTTTCATTTGTAATAGAAAATAATGCTTGCATTTTCTCATTACACGATATGATTTACTAAGAAGCGCAGTCTCCATGAACGGAATTTATGTTTTAGATCAGACCACGGAAATATTACACGTAATGAATAAAAAGTTAAAGGTTGGTGACAAAGATCAAACGTATCTATGGCACTGCCGTATGGGACACATTAATGAGAAACGCGTAAAACAGCTCATCAAACATGGAGCTATCTCGGCCTTTGATTTTCAATCATTTGGCACGTGTGAATCATGTCTCATCGGTAAGATGACTCGGATTTCCTTCAAAGGTGTTGGAATGCGCGCTGCCGACCTATTAGGGCTCATACACACGGATGTATGTGGACCTATGTCAATCACCGCACGAGAAGGCTATAGGTATTTCATCACTTTCACGGACGATTTAAGTAGATATGGCTATGTCTACTTAATGAAGCACAAAAGTGAATCCTTTGAGAAATTCAAGGAATACCGGAATAGGGTACAAAACCTATTAGGTAGAAAGATTAAAACACTGCGTTCGGATCGTGGTGGCGAGTATCTTTCTCACGAGTTTGATCAACACCTAAAGGACTCGTGGGATTGCCCTACGCTTAACTCCACCTGGAACACCTCAATTGAATGGAGTGTCCGAACGGAGAAATCGAACACTACTTGATATGGTTCGATCCATGATGAGTCACACCGTGTTGCCTCGACTCATTATGGGGTTATGCTCTTATGTCGCCCGCTCTAATACTTAACCGAAGTCCGTCTAAAGTGTTGACAAGACTCCATATGAACTATGGAAGGGAACGGTCCCCAACCTGTCCTTTATACGGGTTTGGGGCTGCGAGGCTTATGTCAAGTGGAGACACGAGGATAAGCTCGGCCCGCGATCGGTCAAGACATACTTTATAGGTTATCCTAAAGGAACACTTGGTCATTACTTCTATTCGCCAACCGAACAACGTGTTTTTGTTGCGGCTAGTGCGACATTCTTAGAGAAGTAATTTCTCGAGAATGCAAAGAGTGATAGAACCTTCGACCTGTCGGAGATTCCAGAACCAAATACCGAGCAACCATTGGAGGAACCTATTCCTTCAATCCCGGCTACGGTTAACATTCCTGAGGAACCTAGGAGGTCGGGAAGAGTCTCTATTCCTCCGGACAGATACATTGGTATGGTCGAGGAACATGACATAGATGATGTTCTACTCTTAACGAGTAGTGAACCCGCAACCTATAAAGGTGCCATGACTAGTTCTGACTCAAAGCTATGGCTTGAGGCCATGCAATCCGAGATGGACTCCATGTATGAGAACAACGTATGGGATCTTGTTGACTTACCTGCTAAGGTTCGTCCCCTTCAATGCAAATGGCTTTACAAGATAAAGCATTCTGTGGAAGGTCAACAAGATATCTATAAAGCACGACTAGTTGCTAAAGGTTTCACCCAAGTGCCAGGTTTGCACTACGATGAGATTTTTGCACCCGTAGTCATGCTGCGTTCCATTCGGATTATCTTAGCGATCGCCGCTTTTCATGACTATGAAATTTGGCAAATGGACGTGAAAACCGCCTTCTTAAACGGCTTTTTGGAGGAAGAGTTGTACATGGTACAACCCGAAGGTTTCATCGATCCACAACATCCTAAGAAAGTATGCAAACTTAAGCGTTCCATTTATGGATTTAAGCAAGCATCTCGGAGTTGGAATCATCGCTTCGACCAAGTGATTAAAGAAAATGGATTTACTCGATCTGTCGAGGAACCATGTCTATATATCAAGTCGAGTGGGAGCAAGATTGTCTTCCTAATATTGTATGTTGACGACATACTCCCGATTGGGAATGACATACCTCTCTTAACTTCGGTGAAAGTATGGTTGAAAAACCATTTCCGGATGAAAGATCTGGGAGAGGCACAAAGAATTCTCGGCATCCGTATCTATCGAGATAGATCACGACGGATGCTATCTCTCGATCGAGTCTTACATAGACAAAGTCCTAGAGAGATTCAAAGCTGACCAACTCCAAGAAGGGGTTCCTTCCTATGGCTCCAGGGGTGCATTTGAGCAAGTCTCGGCACCGGAGACACGGATGAGAAAGAGCGCATGACACGGATTCCTTATGCTTCGGCTATAGGATCAATCATGTATGCCATGATATGCACACGTCCGGACGTGGCATATGCATTGAGTATGACAATTCGATTCCAACAAAGATCCAGGTGAACCACATTGGCTGGCTGTCAAGAACATTCTTAAGTACCTACGGAGGACTAAAGATTGGACATTGACTTATGGAGGCGATCAAAAACTATGCGCAACCGGTTACGCAGATGCTAGCTTCCAAACGGATCGAGATGACTCGAGATCTCGGTCTGATTCGTTTTTACTCTTAATGGCGCTGCATCAGTGGAAGAGTTCGAAACAAATCATTACAAAGATTCTACGACGAGTCCGAGTACTATGCCGCGTCTGAAGCTACAAAGGAAGCGATATGGATGCGTCAATTCTTACATGGGCTCTCTGTAGTGCCTAGTTCGAATGACCCGATCACCATCTATTGCGACAATAGTGGTGCCATCTTCCAAGCTAAGGAGCCAAAGTCTAGCAACAAGTCTAGACATGTACAACGAAAGCTCATCTAATCCGAGATTACGTGGAGCAAAAGGAGGTAGTGATAGAAAATATTGCTACAGATGATAACATAGACGATCCTCTCACTAAACCATTACGACAAGATAAGCATGAAGGGCATGTTAATTCCATGGGAATTAAACGTGTTCCTAAGTTGTAGTACTCTTTTATGGATCAGATTCATTCTCTCTTGTACCCTATACGACATCATCGTTTTGATATTTTATATATATATTTTGTTTTTCATGTGGAATTGTACGACAATTTTTGAACACCACAAAGTGAACTCGAACGAACATTATATTTTTGGTCCTTAATTGCCCACATGAGCCGATAACTCTGGCAATTATTTTGTGACGTTGGTTGATGGTGGGTTCAACGAGCCATAAGTCAACCGGTTGACTGACCAATCACAGAGGCGATTTATACGGATATCTCGTAGGACACAATTGTGACATCGACGTGGAGTCCTAAATGTTTTATAACATTCGGTGCCCGGTCGTGGATAGGACCTCCATGGTGATCCTAAGAGTCGATTCTTTTGACTATCGACTGTCTCTTGAGACTACGGCAGATTTTGGGTGACTTTGGTTTCTTTCTCACGGTCATCCGTAACAGGGGGCCAAGTAGATTTTTTCTGGGTCATTTCATGCTGTGCTTAGATCGGAAGGAGTCGAGTTGAAGGAAATATTCAGCCTTTATCAGGTACTCGATATTTCTCAGGGCCACTCGAGGAGTCAGAATCGAAATGCATGGCCATGCTCGAATACGGATTCGTTTTATCAGTTAAGTTACTCTCTAGTCGGGGAAACCACTCTAGATACAGATCGATTGCAAAATACGACCTTTGTGGATCCGGATCTGCAAATTGTTTTACATTGGGTGGGAGAAATTTTAAATGAATATGAGAATCGGTTATCGCACATACACTTGTACGGACAAGTGGGAGTTTGTTGGGGCTGTGTCCTCCAGTTAGTGCGGATAACGTCATTGCACATGCACTTGTACGGACAAGTGGGAGCTTGTTGGGGTTGGTGTCCTTAACAGTTAGTGCAAGGACTTATAAACCTCTAAAAGGATCAAAGGGCATACTTTTGGTATTATTATCAGTTGATCCACGTTTATCAATAACGGTTGGCTTGCTAGATAAGTTTGACGTTATTGTCATACAGATGGCGGTGATCAACTGGTCCCTAAAAGTCACACCTATAGGATACGTTTGAGAGATGTGACAAAGATGAAAATACAGTCATGTAGATGCCAAATTTGACTAACCAGTTAGTCCGAGTTACTTGACTAATAATTAGTCAAAATATGATGTTGAGATATTATATTTGATACGGATTAAATATCATGGGCTAAGGCGAATTAACCAGTTAATTCGTAAAATTAAATATAAGCGATTTATATTTAATTAATGTATATTGAATATTAATTATACAATATTGTCTTTGTCGGACATGTATTAATACTTCAACTAATCCGTGTTATTAGTCGATGTATTAATAACCGATAACCGATGACAGTTTATAATACAAACCCGTCATATACATTTTAGCATTTGGCGAACTGGACCTCGAGCTAAAAGTAAGAGGAAGTGGAAGCCCACTTCCCCATGAGGGCTCTCGGTTTTGGCCGAAACACACAAAAGGAGAGCTCCTCTCCTTTTGTGACCTAGACAATTTCATTTTACAGAAAACTAGGGTTTTGGAGACATTTTCTCTCTGAAACCTAGATCTCACATCTCGAAAACCTCACAACAAGTTCTCCCAATATTGCAAGGCAATCGGAGAACACCATCTAGCACAAGGGCATATCTCGGACAAGTCTTGGGTGCAACAATTAGGAGGGAATCTCGTTTGATTTCTGTTCTTTACGCCGCACTATAAAGGACCCGAGGTTAATTCTTGTTCCTTATCGTTTCTCTATTGTATTTATGTTTTATGACGATAATCGCATGCTAAATTTACGTTATAGTCCTAAATTTAGAGGGTCTTATACGGATATTACCCCACAAAGTCTGCCAGGAAACAAGACTCGACAGGCGCCGGGTGGAGTTCGGGCACGTACCACCAGAGGCGGTATAGTGATAAAACCCCTCTCGTCGTATCAGCCGCCGAGGTCTTCGCCCTGAGCAAAAACGAGGGCCAGAAGTGGGAGAGACCCCCCAAGCCAAAAAGTGACGGTGACACGAGCCAGTACTGTGAGTACCACGGCCACACCGGCCATCTAAGCAACGACTGCCGGCATCTGAAGAATGCCATTGAAGAGCTGATCCGGAAGGGGAGCCTCGGCAAGTACGTTGCCAAAGGCCAAAAGACTGACGCCGACAGTTCGGGTAAGAAATCCGTCTTCGAACGGATAGGAGTAATCCATGTTGTCATCGGGGGCAACAAGAACGGAGGGTCCGCTCATGGGCACAAACGGCACCTGAACGAGCTATATCAGGCCATCAACTTTGTGCCCAACACAGCGATCCCTGCTTCCAACATCCCCGATATAACCATTGGAAGGAAGGACTACGAAGGAGTCATCGCTCCTCACAGCGACCCACTTGTAGTCAATTTGGACATATCCAACCACCTAGTCAAGAGGTGCCTGATTGACACAGGCGCATACATGAACATCATGTTCAGGGAGTGCTTCCTCAGCCTCGGCCTGAAAGTCAAGGACTTGAGCCCCGCACCAACCCACTATACAGACTTCTCTCTGGGCCGGCCTGGTACCACTAGGATCAATCGACTCCGGTGACATTCGGCGAAAAGAATGCGGCTAAAAATGTCCTAGCTGAGTTCGTGGTCATTGACGGCTCGTCCGCCTACAACGTTCTCATAGGCCGAGTCACCCTGAGTGAGGCTGACGCAGTGATGTCCATCCGGGCCCTAACACTGATGTATGTCTCGGACCGGGGGGAAGCGCATAAGCTCGTCTCTAAAGACGAGAATGACGAGGTGGTCAACGTCCAGATAGCCGCCAGAGGATGCAACATGCAATCCCTCAAAGTGGCAAAGAAATCAGAAAAAGGGAAAAGTCTATCCTTACAACAGGAGGACGACCTCATGGATGTAACTAGCGGCTGACTAGGACGGGGTGCCTTTGATAGGCCATTAGGACGCTGGTAATCTCGGGAATACTCTATGTAGCGGCGGAGGTGTCCAAAACAGCTGTGGGCACCCCGACGCATGTTTTTACCTAATGAAAAATCGTCCAAGTCTTCCATCAAAATGTTCATTTTCCCCCTAGTCACTAGGAAGCGACGACGCCACTCACACTGTCATACCGACAAGAGCGGCGGTCTCCATGAAGAAATAGGCGCCGTCGCAGTCACCCCCTGGTAGTAGACGCCACTAGCGAGTCACCCCAAGAGGTTTGACGCCGTCGCAGTCACTCCAAGTGGTAGACGCCACGGCAGTCTCCATGAAGAAATAGGCGCCGTCGCAGTCACCCCAAGTAGTAGACGCCACGGCAGTCACCCCAAGAGGTTTGACGCCGTCGCAGTCACTCCAAGTGGTAGACGCCACGGCAGTCTCCATGAAGAAATAGGCGCCGTCGCAGTCACCCCAAGTAGTAGACGCCACGGCAGCCACCCCAAGAGGTTTGACGCCGTCGCAGTCACTCCAAGTGGTAGACGCCACGGCAGTCAATAACAAGAACAAATGCTGGCTCACACTGTCACACACCGACAAGAGCGGCAATCACCACCAGGAAGCAGACACCTCGATGGTAACGACCAGCGCAGGTGATACTCGCAAAGCGTTCGAAATGCCTCAGAAGCGTTAACGCGATTGAGATACGCACTCTAGACCGCCTCGGCCAAGCCGAGGCGGAAACAAAAGAGACTCAATTAATAACGTAAGGAGGCAACCCAGACGAAGACATAGACGCTAAAGTACAATTGAGACGCTCAAATACTAGCGCAAGAAAAAGAAGTGAGGTAAAAACCTCGGCCAGGCCGGAGGCAGAAGAAACAAACTCTTATTAAAAATGTTCAACGAATTACAAGAAATTACAAGGATAAGCCAAAAGACAAAAGGCTACAGATACCATCTCCCTATGTTCGTTGTTGCTCGCCATCAGCAGTGGCAGCGGCACCTTCTTCGAGGGGCAACCCAGCAGTTCCCTTAGCAGCCTCAGCTTCAGCGGCCTCAGCCTTAGCCTCGGCAGCCTCAGCTGCCCTTGCCCGATCGGCTTCCTCCGTGGCCGCTTTAGCCTTCTCAGCAAGAGCTGCCTTCTCCGCGGCCGCCTCCTTCTCTATCTTCGCCCTCACCGCCTCCTTGGCCTTCTCCGCCACGGCTTTCTCCTTGGCTTCAAGCTTGTCATCAAGCAGCTCGTCATATCTGCCCCACGGAAAGGAACCATCAAGAGGGAAGAGCTCCCCAATCACTTCCCTAGCAGCTCCTTCGGCCAAATCCCTAATTCAAAGACACATGTTAGGGAGCATGACGGTTTAGAGCATCTCAATGTCCTTCTCCTTTTGCCTGGTGATGGCCTCTTTGCTCCGAATCACCTCCGCCCGGGCCTTAAATAGGTCCCCGGATTCGTTCCTCTCGCTGGAGGTAGAGGTCGGCGTGCCTCTCGAACAAGTTTACACTTCTCCAAAGAAATTCGCGGCTTCGCGCTTCGGCCGCCGCGCGCCTCGGCCTTGGCTCTCTCAAAGAAGGACCTCCTTTTCGCGTCCTGCCTGAGTTTTCTTTCAGCCAAGAGCGCCTTCTCAGCATCTCCCCTAAGCCTCTGCTCATTGAGAAGATCCAGCTTCGCCTTCGCGGCCACCTTCTTAGTGGCATTAAGCTCAAAAGCGGATTGAGCCACGGCTTTCTCCTGCTCTGTGATACGAGCACCGGTAAGATCGTTCCACCTCGCCAGCTCCTTGATCAGCTCCGTGCCTTCCTCTATAAGTCGGGAGACGGAAACCTTCTGGGATGAGGGAACAGTGGTGACATTTTGATCACCGGCTGTAGGGCCGGGAGAGGAAGCCTTCGGGATGAAGAGACAATGGTGACATTTTGATCACCGACCAGTAGGCCGGGAGAGGGAAGCCTTCTGGGACGAAGAGTTCACGGTGACGTCTTGATCACCAGCCCACATGCAATTCCCCTCCACTTGCGCCCAACAGAGCGGCGGACGATCATGGGCGATCTACAAAATTTAAAGTAAGCATCAGTATCAACATACACAGACAAGCCGGAGAGCCTGTCACCGGCAATGCCTAAGGAACCGGCTAAGTCTGAGCCACAGGATAGATCAATACCGTGCTTGGCCTTCTTGGCCGAAGGGCGCATTTCCTCGTTAGCGGCGAAACAACGGCGGCGGTAAAGGCCGTCTGCTTTCTTTTTTTACGGACAAGGGCGACCCCTCCTCTTCATCGGAGTCATCCCCATTGGAGATATAAACGATCTCCACCGTCTCCTTCGAACAGGGGTGGAAGGCGGAGCCGATGTCGACGCCATCACCGCCGAAGGCTTCGTTTTTCGCGTGCGGCGCGGCATGTTACTTACAACCTCGCCCGGCCTCCACCACATTCAAGCTTTTCACCGCCGATCCATAAGATCATTCGGCGACGTCCTGCGGTCATGGGCTAGAGCCTTGGGATGCAAGTTGGCAACGATTTTATCTTTGTGCAGCCCCATTCTCCGAGGATATCCTCGACAGTCCGGTCCAAAGTGGCCTGCGAAAGAGACAAAGCAAGAGTTAAGTAGAAGAAATAAATCAAAGTTCGAGACACAATGAGAACGGTGATGGGCCTCACACCGACCCCACTCACCCTGCGCTAGGGCCGGTATGAGGCCGACATGGCAAAGCGGCTCATCCTGAAGAATGATATGCGTTGGGGGATCCATCTTTTCGGCACCCACTCTTGTCCAACTCAAAAGCCTCATCGCCGACCTCTCGTCCTCCTTAAGAAGGACCTGCGGCATCCATTTTAAGCTTCTTCCTAGTGACCCATCTGTCATGCTCCGCCTTAGTCTCACACCGCAAATTCACTTGGTGCTGAAAGGAGAGGGGCAGCGGATAGTCATCCGGCACCTTAACATACACCCACCGGTTTCTCCAGTCTTTGCAAGAAGTAAGTTTGTCAACAGAGACATAACCTTTCTCCGTGTGCACACTGTACCAACCGACGCGGCCAGAGATTGACGGCTGGAGATAATGAAGCCGGCGTAATAAATTTACCGTCGGGGCCTCCCCCTTGAAGAGACAAAGCCACACAAAGCCGACTATCGTCCTCATGGCCAACGGATGCAGTTGGGCCACAGCGACATTCATAGCTTTAATGATGGCAACGACGTACTCATTCAGCGGAAACCGGAGCCCGTACTCCAAATGTCGCATGTATACGCCGGTATGGCCCGGCGGAGGGCAACAGACGGCCTGGCCCTCCTCAGGGATAACAATCTTGTATCCCCTGCCAAAGAAGAAGTGACCCTCGAAAAATTTCTCACCAGAACAACTGGCAAACTTATGTGTCCAAGCTCGGTCAACGCGTACCTTGCAGGCGTCACCGTGATCCATAACGTACCGCCTCACCTCTTTGGGACGAGCCTCTTCAGCATCATCACCAAAATCGTCTGCGTCATCATCGACATCAGAGTCATCCTCCCATTCCTCCAAAATTCGAGGATCGACTTCAGGAGAAGGAGACCTAGGGCCCCCAGGCCTTATCAGGAGGGCGTCCAACTTCTCCTCCTCATCAAGGCGTGATGGGGAACCCCCCCGCGTCGGTTTGCTAGGCCCGGCATCAGCAGAAGACATGTTTACAATAATAACTTAGAGTTAAGAAATTGGAAAGTTTGTTTACCTTGAAGAAAAACACCCGCCGGAGTAACAACTCTGAAAATTAGAAGACAATGAAACCCTTGAAAGTTTAGAGGAAAATTTTGGAGAATGAAATTGGTGGCCAATTTCACGGGATAACTGCCCTATTTATAGGGAAAAGCCCATAAAGAATGACCAATCAGCGAACAGCCCATGAAGCGTCAACCAATCAGCGTGCAGACACGTGTCGGACATGCAATCACGGAATGTCAATCGTTGCAACAGTTAGACGTCAATCAATGCAACAGTAACCAAGCGTCTTCAACACGCCTATTCATATCTCCTTGCCTATTCACCTTCCTCAACAAATTCCCAAGCATCTGTTCTCCGCCGGCCACATGGTCAACCAAGCTAAGCGCGCCGGGGGCAATCAAAAACAACCGGCACACTCAATCCTGGTCTCGGCCAGCGTCACTTTCTTTTCCACATCGGATGCCCTTTACACATCCATGTGGAGGGGGGATATGGTACGGCCTAAGAAAGACCAGGCCGAGGTAAAAGAAGCCGCCGCAGAAGAAGCCGATGCAAAAATTTTTTTACAAATTACTTACGCAGAATATACGCTCAAACGTACATCGGAGCCCATACCACGGCATAGACTACGCTGGGGGCAAATTGATGGGGCATATTCTGCACCGCTGACCAAGTCAACATATTGAGCAAGGTCAAAGATATCCACAAAGAAGTCAACGACTTAGATAGCCTGGCCGATGCGACCCATCGGCTGTCGGCTGGTCTCGGCATGGCAACCCGGCAAATGGGCACATATCCGCGTACTCATATCCAAGACCCCTCGGCGGTGAGGCAACAGGGCCCGCCGGCCTGCCATAGGTCCCTCGGCCGAGGGGTAGATCAGTCTTTCCACCTGCTAGCCACTTGGCCACTTGGCCACTACGTGACAAAAGGTGAAAGCCTATAAATACTCCTCAACCTTCATTGAGGAAAGGATCCAACAAATACACAACTAAACCTAAATACACTATTCATCTGGTAATATCTTCCTTCTCTCTCTACAACATACATTCAGCCAAGTAACAGCTTATCCTTTACGTTTACTGACTTGAGCGTCGGAGTGAGTACGCTTGGCACAAAGCCAAGCCCTCAGTTCGTTCATTGTTGCAGGAGAGGCCGAGAGGAACGATTAAGACCAAAGGAGAATCCAACTCAAGACATCATTCAACAAGCCACGGGTGGTAACTATACTTGCTCTGGAATTACACCCGGAACAATAAGGATATTAAAAGAGATCTCAGAAGCTCGGATTAAGTACTTAAAGGGATTGTCTGACAGTAATAGGTACTCTCTTCTTCCCGGTTCTTTGTTTGTTTTTGGATTTGGCACAAAGATCAAGGAAAAAGGATGAGGTCAATTGTTAGATGACAAGTAGACCAAATTTAGTTTGCAGATGCAATTACTCATCAAATGCATTCCTAAGATAAAAAGGCAAACAATTAACTAAGACATCCATACTGGAATAGGCAAAGAAATGACCGGAACGGAGGGAGTAACTATTTTCTGTTCGTGACGAGTTAATCTTGGCGATAAAATCATTGGTTGAGACTCAACCATTACCGTATAATTTAAGTTGAAATGGTTTTCTCACATGACATTAAAGTCAGTGTAATTAAGAGATTACGGATTCAAATCTCACCCCCTTCTAAAGTGGAATATTTGCCTTGGGTGTGGGGAGACCTACAAAACATCCACACTTTAAAGCCAAATAAATAGATTATTAATTAGACCTCAGGTCGACAAATTATCATGAATACATAAACGAAACATGGGGAGTTTACAAGGCCACGTAATTAAATCAAGTGAAAATCACAATTAAATCACTTCTTTAAACTAATCACATGATTACATAGACGAAATTAAATGGTGAGGCAAAAAGATAATTGAAATGTCAGGCTGTCAAGCTTTAATTAATGATGGATTATCAGTTATCTTGGCTTAGCTCAATGTACTTAAACAAAATACAAGTAGTGGGAATGTGGGATGTGGCCACTCGCAATAACATTATGAAATCGCTTAGAGCAACTTCAATGGAAAGCTACAAGACCTTGTAATTTGCTTTGTCGCATACTTTTTTCAAGCTACACGGCAAGCTACATAATGGTCCAATGATAAACTACAATATATTGTAGTTTGCAAGGTCCCACATAACAATAAATATTATAACATAAATTATTTATTATTTATTTATTTTATTCATTTTAATAGTCAAGCTACGTAGCTTAACAAAGCTACATCGACTTACAAGCAGGTACGTAATTTTGCACTCCAATGGTGAGCATACTGCTTGTTAATTAATAATAATTGCAAGCAGGTCCTCAAAAGCAACCATTGGAGTTGCTCTTACAATCAAATCACTCATTAGCCAATTTGAATATTTGATCTTTCTCAAGAAGGTTATATTCATATTAATAAGTTTTTCATTCGCGAAAATGGTAAATAAGCCCCATAACTTTATTTAATTGTGAAATTAGGTCTCATAAATTTCATTTGGAGCAATCAAGCCCCTTAAGTTTCACCAAAAGTGAAATTCAATCCCATTTTCTTAATTTTAGAACTTTTATATTTATATTAAATATTGAGAATTTTTTTTAAACAATTTTATAGTACATAGACAATTTATTATATATGTATGAATACTATATAAATTCTAAACAATTTACTAAATATGTAAGTAAAAGTGTTCTTCAATGATTAATAAACTAGTATGGATCCCGCGCATACATGCGCGGTATTCATAGTTATTTTACTTTATAATGTATTATTTAAGATTTAAAATTAACGTATTATTAATTTTTCATATTTTAATATGAGATAAAAAATTGAAATGGAAAATTAATTAAAAGAATTAAGTAAATGCATGAAATGTATATTTTAATGACATTTTTTATCACAAAAAAAATGATTACAATTTATAAATTTTCTCAAACAATTTTAAAGATTTTATTTGTCAAGAAATTAATAATATAAGTTCATAATTTTTTTATACGAATTAAATACCAGTACTTGGTAAAAAAAATTATGTGAAACTAATAATATCAATTTTTTTGGTTTTTCATATACAAATTTTAGATTTATACCAGTTTTGTTTTATTTTTAAATTAAAAGTTTATAATTTAATAAAAAAAATATAATGATTATATTTCAAAAAAAAAATATAATGATTAAAGATTATATCTTAACTAAAAGATAATAATTTAATAAAAATAGAGTTTTGTTTCCTTATTTAGCCAACTTACTTTGAGGGAAAAAAATTTCTCTTATAGTAGTAAATAAAGGGAAATGCAAGTTGAAAAAATATTATCTTCCTTTTAAATGTCATAGAATTATTTATTATATGAAATAAATCAGTATGGCCTAGTAAAAGATAGGATATAATGAAGCCCAAAGCCCAATATAAAGCAACTCATTTAGGCGGGAAAACTTGAGAATCTCTTATTCTTTTAGTTTAAGGGGATTATGTAGAAATTCGTAAAGTTGCAACTAGTAATTTTTAGTATGTAATAAATTGTTTAATACTAATATAAAATATTTTTAATTAAAATTCTTGTGAAAATTTTAAAAATAGGGTTGAATTTCACTTTTGGTGAAACTTAAGGGGCTTGATTGTTCCACATGAAACTTATGGGATCTAATTTCACAATTGAACAAAGTTAAGGGGCTTAATTACCACTTTCACGGTTTTTCATTCTATAAAAATTCTGTTTTTTTTGTATCATCAATTCATTTGACCAGTTTATTTCTTGTTTACGACGAATATGTTCATCTTAAAGAAGATTATGGGCAAATTTTTTGTTTTTGTTTCTTTATCCTTAACTTTTCATCTCTTGTTTCATTACTTATCACTTTCAATCATATAATCATGACTTTGAAGATTAAGCTTACCAAGTGCAATTACTAATTATGAATTAGATAGGATGATGATATCCACACTAATATTATTTTTATTAGACGGCGCATACATGAGAAAAGATAACTAGATAGTGTAATGAATAATATCTAGCTAGTGTAAAGAATTTAAGGACCCAATTTCAAGAGTTAACCACCACCTTATTAATTTGGATTAAGAATTAATCATAGGCCTCAATGCCTCATTTCGTTATCGCTTTAATAATTGAAAGACTGTTAATTGATGGTACTGAGTCTCAGTTTATCTTGTCACATTCACTGCGTATGGACCGTTAAGTTGATAGGCACCATATAAAACATGGGAGAAGGTAGACCTCGCAAAATTGACCTCGACCGAAATGACCTGGCTCGAATAACCAGATTTGACACTCAAATGAGGACCAGAGTATAATTCAATTTGACACCCGAGAATGACGTAACCACTGAGCCGACCCAAACCCAACCCGATTTACCTGTTTGCCAAATCTAAAAGAGACTGGTACTGAAATTCGATATCACCTATTGATACCTTACTATTGTCCGCATATCTAAACTATGAGTTGACAAAACAAAAATGTAAAACATAGAAATAAGCACCGTAGGTTATGTTTCTCCCTCTAGAAACATGTATTCCCCGTTGAGATTCGTCAAAATGACAAAAGGGTAAGACTGAAAAGACACATAGAGATGTTGTACAATGTTAGGGTGTCTTAGACTCTTAGGGGTAAAATGCCTATACAATCTTATCGACCAACTATTAAGGGCAGTGCCTTAAAAACATAGGAATAATTGTTTTCAGTCAACTATTTTTTATTTTATTTTTGATTGGTACATAAGTACATATGCCAAACAATAACATATCCGAATCAATATGCCCAAGGAAAAGTAGGGGGCAACTAGACCTGATCAACGGGTCAATTAGGTCGAATTCAGATTAATCGGATTTGCAAGAATTTAGGCCGCTTTGGGTCATTTCGGGTTTGAGCCACTTTCGAATGCATTGTTATCAAGTTATTTGGAGATAACCATCAGTATGTAATAATAAACATTCGGACCGGGTTGAATAGGGTCGGGTCAATTCAGGTCTTGGGTCAGATTCGGGTCCACAATTCGGGTTATAGGTCAACTTTGTGTTCAGGCCATTCAACCAGGTCTGTTTTGTCAAGTCTAGACATTTTACTTCGTTTTACTCATATTTCATTATTTAAGAATACATCAGTCTTAAATAAGAATTTGACTTAATATAAAGGAATAATTGTTTGTAGTCAACTGTTTATAACTTAAATTTGGTGGGTACGTAATGTATACCAAACATATCCGAATCAATATTGCCTAAAGGAAAGGAAGGGGGGGCAACTAACCTTATCCCCACATTTATGGGTCTTGATCAATGTTCTCAATTCTTTGGTTCAACGTCACTGAATTACAAACAAGGGACCATAACTACAACTTAGTCAGAAGCCTTTGTATCTTTAGAACATGTTCATTGTTCTTTACTAGACACGTGGATCATCACTGCGGCTTTCCTACACGTCTACTTGGCCATCTTATTCAGGTCCCACGTTTTTTTGGCCGGCCGGTCAGGTCTTCAATTGGGAAGAAATCCATGTACCTACGTGTAGACCAGGTAATTGAGTCGGCACAACACTCGAACTCAAGACCTGAGTTTGACCCGAGTTCAAACCAATTGGCAGGTGGAGAAGTAACTTATTGGTTTATGACGTTACTCTTCGCTATTTCTTCACAAAAAATAATCCGACCTAGCCAAAACTCCTGCAAATTCGAAATTGACCGTACCCGAACTTACTCAACCGAACCTAATTCGCTTGTTAGGTATGGTGTTCCACATGGATAGAAGAGTAGAGAGTTTACCACTTTATAAGTTAAAGGACAACTCTATTGGCAATTAGTTTTAGAGTATAACATGGTATCAGAGCCATAACAAACTGAGTATGATGAATTAAACTACGCCTTTATCGCCAGTTGGGTGAGGTTTTGTTTACCTAGTGGAACCTTTCTAGGTTTATAAAGCGGACTCTCGATCTCTCCTCTATTTGAGTATAATCTATACCCATTTTACATGATTCAACATGAATCTCTAGATCTGGTTTTAGGTTGTACTATATTAGGTCTGGTTTTAAGTTGTAGTGTATCACATTCAACTTAAACAGTTGAAATATTAACAAGAATAATGTTTTGGATGTTCTGTAGTGACTATTTTGGTGTAACATATTAATTCCACATCATTTCGTTACTAAGGGTGAAATTTAATGGTTAAAACTTGGACAGAACTTACTAGGGTTTCAAGTTCAAATCTCACCAAGAACAATCTTGCGGAGGTTATGTGACCTGAGGCTATGTTTTCTAGATTTCGAGTCTGTCACCCTCTGATGATTGACCGCCTGACATACATGATTTACAAGCTATCACCCAGTGTGTAGCCGCTATTGTCTATTGATTCTCCCTCCTCATAAAAAAAGAAATAATAATAATGTTTTGGATTTGTTTCATAATTATGAAATTCGTCGTTCATATTCCATTACCTTTTCTCGGTGTCACATCATTCATTTGAGTTACAAAAATTTTCCATGGTATCCCTTAATTTTGTTCGATTTTCCATAGTATTCTACTTTTAAGAATCCATCCATGATCCCCTTGGAGTTCTAATTGTGTGACCGTGGTACCCCTTAATGTAACTGTCGTTAACAGAGCGTTAACTTTTGATAACGTGTCAATAATTATTAAACTAAAAATTAATAAAAATAAGAAATAAAAATAAAAGTTTGAGCATTTTCCATGGTACCTCTGCACTTTATAAATTTTCCCCCCAAATATCGTTCAGATGTACCGATATTTCCATGGTACCCTTGAGTTTATACAGTTTTTCCCACTATATTCCTGATTTAACCAATGTAATAGTTTGATAAAAAGGTCATTTTGCTATCATTTAGTTTGTCATCTCGATTTACTCTTACTCAACATCAACAGTCATCTCGATTTACTCTTACTCAACATTAACATGTACATAATCGGTGCTACTTTTATGTTAATTAAAACATAAGAGTGAACAAAATCTTCATCTTTGCCTTCATGTCATCATTAAACTTTATTTCTCAAATATTCTTTTAATTTAAGTAGCTATGTTGGACATTTGTCCAGCTTCTTCTACTGAGTTTACAAAGCCAAGTAAGTCAGGATTAATTTTCAATATAATCTTTTCTTAAATCCATAACCTTGTTAATTTTCTTTATGGTGAGTTGTAATGGCAGAACATGATTCTTCTTTTGTTGTAACATGATATTGGGGGGAAATGTATAGAGTACATGGGTACTATGAGTAATGTTCAACTTTTATTTTTATTTCATATTTTTTTATTAGTTTTTAATTTAATAATTATTGTCACGTCGTCAAAAGTTAACGTTCCGTTAATGGCCATTATATTAAGGGATACTGTGGGCACATAAATGGAACCTCAAGGGTACAATGGGCGAATTCTTAAAAGTAGGGGTATCATGAAAATTTTGACAAAATTAAAGGGTATTATGAAAATTTTTCGTTTGAATTAACTTACAATCACTTTTATAGTTTTATTACTTGAGCGTTTTTTTTTTGTGTTCACTCGAATAAATGATGAGACACAAAATAAAATTGGAGCTACAATCTTTAATTTTGCAATAACAAGATAGATAAATCAATCAATTCAACAAATGTAACTAACAAAGGTAGTTAATCTCTTAATCAACCAGATTACTTCAAACCAGAATCTCAAAGGGAAAATATTCTACCAAAAAAATGCATCAACAGCCGATTTGTTAAACATTTGGTGCATATCCGCGTATAAAATAACCAAAGAATCACAAGAGATTTTATTTACCTAAACAGTTCATTAACTAAAAAGAAAAGAATCTAAAAAGATAATAATCCTTGGAAGTTAGTGGGATCAAAAAGAAAATTCCAACCCTCTCATATTTTAGGCATTTCCCGTTCACAAAGTCTCATGTAAAACCGTTTTATACTTGTACATTTTACTGTAAAACAAATATATTTTCCTAGAGAATATAATGTTTTAAGTATATGACGGAAGTATAACGATCTAATTTGCTTTATGGCAAAGCTCATAAAACAATTTTAAGTGCAAAGTTATGTAAATACAATTATCAAACTTTCACTGAAAAAATCTACTTCCAAATTTAAATTGTCAAATCATAATGAACAAATATGCAACAGAAAACGTCTTAAGAATAAAAAATCGAAAAACGACCTATATTCTTCTAAGGGTAAACATCACATCACGAATAACTCTCAAGAACCCGAGTCTTAATTACCACATATATATATAAACTTTTCCTCATATCTAACAACTTTTCCGTTAAAATGGTAATATCATCACGAAATTAACTCTCAAGAACTCGAATCTTAACAACTACATATCTACCAACTTTCCTTATACGTATCAACTTTTCCATTAAACTAACTGACAGGTAACTCTCAAGAACACGAGACTCTTTTTCGGTGTCAAAGAAGCCACAAGACAATTTTGATGCTTGGAGGGTTTGATGAGTTGATCCCAAGTCATGAATACCACATCTTATAACTTTACCAACTAATACTCAGTTCTTTCTGACTTAATTTCATATCATTTCAGTTCAGCTCTTCACAAATTAACTCTTATTTTAGTTCCAATCACTTTAGCTCAGCTCCATTTAATTCAGTTCAGTTCAGCACAGCTCGGCTTCATTCAGTTCAATTCAACTCACTGCAGCCGAAAAACACAGGACCCGAGTCAGACATCTGCTCATAAATGTGAATCTTAACAACCACATATCTATCAACCTTTCCACGAATCTGTCAACTTTACCGCTAAACTAACTGACACCCGTCAAAAACACCCCACCCACAAAAAAAGAAAAGAAATCAACAACAACAATTCCCCAAAAATAATAAATGAGGGCACATGGGAGATAGATGGGCTTGAAAATCAAAATCAGTTGGGATTATAAATAGGAAGAAGGGGGAGGCCGTTATAGTCATCCATCCTTCTCCTCCATATGCAAACATTCACGTGCCTTGAATTCCTCTCTTCTCAAATTAAAATCATATCATAATCATTATTATATTTTTCTTTTTTTCTATCTATCCTAAGAATCATAACTAATTAAACTACTCGTATTAATAATTACTTGTTGAAGTATGAGACTTTTAGTGTATTCTAGAAGTTTCCGGAATATTCTAGACTTATCCGGAATGTCCTGGAATAATGTAGAAACAACTAGAATAGTCTAGAAGGATCTTGAAGAGTCATGTATGTTCTAGATTTATCTAGAACAACCTAGAACCTTCTAGACATGTGTATATGTGGTAAGGAACTCTAGAGAGTTCCGTGTCTAGGCCACTCTAGAATGCTCCATTCTAGAGTGTTCTTGGGTTATAGGAGAAGGAGGAGGAGTTCTATAAATAGAGGACCTCTCTCTCCAATTGTATGAACCCATGTGAACCCAAGTGTATCCTGAATTCACAACAAATCAATACAAAAAACTAATTCCTTCAAACTAAACTCCAACTAATCAACCTTCAACTAATCAACTAAACAAACAACTAATCTCCACTTTACTTCCTATACTCCCCCATACACCAACAAGTGGTATCAAGAGCTCTAAAGATCTTAAGGCAACAAAATAAAACTATGGCTTCCGCATCAAACACTCCATTGCCCGCTCCTCTAGATTTTCTAGATTTATTTAGAGGAGAAAATTACGACCATTGGTGCATTAAAATGAAGCTTTTCTTCAGAGCAAATGCACTATGGGAGATAGTGGAAAATGGTCCCCAAAAACAACAAGAAGGTATTCCAACCACCGAAGCCACCTTAAAGAAAATAAAAGAGGATGAAATAAATGACGCCAAAGCTCTGTGTTTCATCTTTAATACCGTTTCGGAGATCATTTTTCCAAAAATAATGTGGGCTTCTACCGCAAAAGAAGCATGGGATATACTCCAAAAAGAATTCTATGGTGATGAAAGGATAAGGGCATTACGTCTTAATGCCTTAAGAAAACATTTCGAAAATTTGAAAATGGGGGAGAATGAAGACATAACAACCTACACTTGGAGAGTAATGGAGACAATTAACCAAATGAAAATATATGGTGAAGAAGTCGCTGAAACGAGGATTGTGCAGAAAATTCTCACAACTTTGACAAAAAAATTCGACATGATTGTCACTATTATTAAAGAATCAAGGGATCTATCGAAGCTCACCGTGACAGAGCTAATTGAATCTTTACACGCCCATGATAAGAAGTTCAAGACTCAAGAATCTTCTTTCGAAGATACATCTTCCCATGAAGCAGCCAGGCATTGGAAGGAAAAGAAGGTAGAAACAAATGTGACCTGGGAGGAAAAGAAGGTAGAAACAAATGTGACCTTACTCCCGATCATCCCCAAAGATCCACAAGGTAATGCTGACACAACCAACAACAATGATTCTCCTATTCCTCCATCAACTCCTAAAGCACATTCTCCATCCCCGAATGACAATGTGGAGAATGTTACAGGAGCACAAGGTAAGAGAAATCTCTCTGAAATTTATGTAGAATGTCTCTCCATTCAAGATACAGAAGAGTGCAAAAGATGCTACTTCACTTTTGAGGAGCCAAAAGACTTTGATGAGGCTTCCAAACAGAAGGAGTGGCAAGAACCTATGGAGAAGGAGATAAATATGATAAAGGAGTTGGTTGACAAGACAAGAGATCGAAAGGTAATTGGTGTAAAATGGGTTTATAAAACTAAGTTGAATCCTAATGGCTCTATCAATAAGCACAAAGCAAGAATGATCGGCAAAGGATATTCACAACAAGATGGAATTCACTCCGAAGATATATTTGCTCCGCTTGTTCGTCATGCTACCCCTCGAGGAGGAGACGTACATTGAGCAACCTCCGAGTTTGGCGATACAAAAGGAAAAAGAAAAAGAAGAGGAATGTTCAAGCTAAGTGTTACACCAAAAGTCTCAAGGAGGAGTGTTGAAGTATGAGACTTTTAGTGTATTCTAAGTTTCCTAATATTCTGAAACTTATCCTAAATGTCCTGGAATAATGTAGAAACAACTAGAATAGTCTAGAAGGATCTTGAAGAGTCATGTATGTTCTAGATTTATCTAAACAACCTAACCTTCTGACATGTGTATATGTGGTAAGGAACTCTGCAGAGCCCGTTAAGTGTGCAGCCACTTTCTAACGCTCCATTCTAGAGTTTTTCTTGGAGAGTTATAGGAGAAGGAGGAGGAGTTCTATAAATAGAGGACCTCTCTCTCCAATTGTATGAACCCATGTGAACCCAAGTGTATCCTGAATTCACAACAAATCAATACAAAAAACTAATTCCTTCAAACTAAACTCCAACTAATCAACCTTCAACTAATCAACTAAACAAACAACTAATCTCCACTTTACTTCCTATACTCCCCCATACACCAACATTACTAGTCAAATTCCAACTTCCTCTGTTTCTTCTGCACCTAACAAAACAACCTTATCTCTTTTTTAATTTTATTTTATTTAATTTAATTCTCTTGTTTCTTGTCGGTGCTATAGTTTTTAAGTAATACTAGACGTTTTTATAGTTGGGTTTTTAGTACTTCAAATAAAAGAAATCATCAACAATGGAAAAGAAATCATCATCGTCTTCGTCGTCATCGTCTTCTGCTGCTAATG
Organism: Silene latifolia; assembly: GCF_048544455.1. NCBI lineage: Eukaryota > Viridiplantae > Streptophyta > Magnoliopsida > Caryophyllales > Caryophyllaceae > Silene > Silene latifolia. Next base: position 205,000,361 of record NC_133536.1, on the reverse strand, counting down.
CAAGTTCTTACATGACGGAGCTTTTTGGGCCGAATCCGTCTTCTGCAACAAATGCTTCTTCTGGGAGTTCCTCTAGCATTTTTGGGTCCGTCTTTGGACCGCCCTCAACGGTATTCTTACTTTCTTTTGTCGTTTTAACGGTTTTAAATGATGATTCATGTTAATCGTCTTTTGTATACTGTCGTCTTTTAAACAATTGATTAAAAAGGGGTTTTTGCTGAAATATTCAAGCTTTTTTTCTAAATCGTAATTGAAAATCCTGACTCCGTCACTAATTACGTATACATGTACATGGACGTTTTTCTATTCTAAGTTATGGGTTTATGTGGGTTTAAGCATTTTTTTTTTTTAGGGGTTTGATAATTTCAAAAACAATTGGACCATGCATGCAATAAAAATAGGTCTATAATTTCATCAATCAAATTAGATTTCTTAAGTTGTTAATTCTCCTCATCTATCAAAGATGGGTAGGCATAATTGCATAAAATATCCTCATTATTGAATTTGCTTCCTTGAATTGCAAAATGAAATCTTTCTTTTTCACAATATACTCCAAAATAGGTCCAAAACATTAAATTTGTGTCTACTTCATTATCTCTTGCTATATTCAAATACGGATTTGTCGTTTTATTTTCGTGTCTCATTTTATATCCATTGGCCCTCTTCCTAACACATCATTATCAACCATAAGAAATTCTTTTGCCTTGGTTATCATGATAAGCAGTAACCAGCTAGCTTAACTGGTAAAGTCACGTGAGATTGTGAGGCAGTATTCATGATCTGGGTTCAAACTCGTTTGCAACGTATTTGCGCTTGTGACTCCCTTTATAATATAAAGTTTTTTTTTTCTTTTTAAAATATTTTGAAAATTATATGAAGTAGATAATGTGTGAAGAAAAAGAATTATTATTAGGACACGAAAATAGGACCGAGGATGGTTATATCCACTTTTCTAAAATCACGGTTTTTTTGGAGTTACTTACATGTCCTTCTGATCTTACAATTTTGTTGCTATTTGTTGATTAAATTGTCTTGTGGTACAATATTAAGAGGATATAACCCTTTATTCATAAGGGTGATGTATCTTTTTGGCTTTGTTAGACTGATTTTAGCAAAAGGTTGCAACTAGGAACAAGTAACGTGATAAAGTAAGTTAACCAAATGTTAAATTGATGTATGAGTCCAATTTTAATTTGTTAATGTTGCTTGTTATGGGATTCATAAAAAAGTTGCCAACCTTTTGACAAATTTCCTTCAATTATTCTCCTTTTAATCTAATTAGCTTTTTGATCTTCATTAGTGCTCACAAATGATTGTTAATTACTCCCTCCGTTCCAATCATTTATTTACCTTTGATTAATCTTTTCACTATAAAGAATATAAAACATAAGCAGATGAGCGAGATAAAGAGAGTATTATAAGAAGATAACTTTAAGCGACAGGGCTAGCAGGGCTACTTCCCGTAAATAACGAAATTTATGCTAGATTTCTATGTTCGTTTAGTAAATTTGTCTTCTAAATTTAATATTTACTTCGGACTCCAAATTATAATTGAAGTTTGGGAACATCATGAGTTTAGGCTTAACAATTTATTTGATTTAGAGTAAAATGGAAACATAATTATATTAGCGAACCTTATATAGACATAGATCGATTACATTAGTACATTTAGGATATTTTTTAAATGTCCAATTTTGTCCTTGTTATTGTTTTTTTTTTTTCTCTCTCTCTTTTTCGCCTTCAGTTATCTTTCAATTTTCTACAAATTAAATTTTAGCTAAAGATTTTGCTTTGTTGTTTTTTTTTTTTTTTTTTTTTAGGGAGGAAGAAGGGATGGTCAAGCAAGCAATATCAAGCATAATGCTCCTGGTATAGTACTTGCTAACTTAACTATCATCCTACAATTTATGTCTATTATCTCAATTATTTACGTTTGATTAAAATACTTTATTTGTGAATTACAATTAATAACAAATTCATCATTTTCTTATATTGGATTGTTAGGATTTGGTGGCAAGGGAGAGAACAGTAAGAATTCATATTACCAACAGGAAACAATTGAACAACCATGCAACTATAGCAACTCTATATACTATGGTGGCCAAGAAGTTTATTCCCCTACCACCCGTAACACCGCCGACTCCCACCTTACCGTAAGTTATGCTTCATTTTATTCGCAATATCGACTGATAATGAACTTTCATAACAAAACACACACACACACGATTATAACACTATATATCTAGGTTTAACTTTTCTAGTTCATTATTACTAAGTAATTTTAAAAGTAAATGCGAGTAGGATGGTAATAATATGGTATCAAAACTTCGTATTTTTCCTAGACTTAGCTTGTATTTTCCGTTACCTTGTTAATATTATTAAACTCGGGTATAGTTTTTACTAAATTTTGAATTGCTTTGATTGTACTCAGTTCAAAAAAGATGATCAGCAGGATGATGATCCCAACAGTGCCTCAAGGGGAAATTGGTGGCAAGGTTCGATATTTTACTTCGCATATTACATACTCCCTCCTATTCCGAATAAATGTCTCATTTGGACAATGACACGAAAATTAAGAAATATAGTTAAAATAATGAAAATTATTGTATAGGGGTAAGAATATATGAGTTAAATAATGAAAATTATTGAATATGATGGGTTATGGGGTTTGGGGTGGTAAATAAAGAAAAGAGCTAAGGGTAGGAAAGTAAAAAACCATGTTCAAATATGGCAAATGGGACAGTTATGTGAATAGACGGAAATAACAAATGGGACAGTTACTTAGAATAAGAGGGAGTATAATTTTCGGTTTATTAAATCATTTTACTACTCCATCCAAGAATATTTTGTAGCTTAATTATATCTTTTGAAAGTAATTAACCATGATTAATATTTTCTTTTTCAGGATCACTTTATTATTAGCTCTAAGCCTCTTAGTATGTGATAGCATCCCTCTTGGAAACTAAGGTAAGCACATTACCACAAAAACTCAATACTCCCCCGTCTCAATCATTTGTTTACCTTTGATATAGTATGTTTAGGGTGGCTCGATCATATTATGCTATACTTATCACCAATCTACCCTAGTGTCTAAATGGTTCCTTAGATTTAGGTGTGGATCGGACACAAACAACCTTAGCTCCGTATTAATAACATAAATAGATTGTTTTCAAATGACCAATGATGAAAATATACTATACATATCCATATTATTGAATACTTACATTGAGTTGATCGGTAACCTTAAATGAGCAGTTCATCTCGTGTAAGACTGGTGTATGAATAGACTTAGTCACGACCCCTAACATAAAATGACTGGTATAACATGTGATAGAACCATTGTCTGAATAAAACCGTCTCGCGTTACTTAAATGAAAAACAATTTTTGGGCTACAATTTTTTTTTGAAAAATTTTGATGTCATGTATTCTTATTAAAGAATTGGGCCACACACATATTCATGGAACTACTCAACTTGTGTATGGACTCTACATGGCCAAAGTATATAAACAAGATGAGGAACTTATTAAGCATATATCAAAATTTCAACTATTCTTATATTCTCATGCATTATTATTATTATATTATGTCATGAAAAAATCCAATTTTTTCCAAACATTTTGACTTTTTATTAACAAAAATTCCTTTGTTCCATTTTTTGCAGGGATATGGGGGATATCTTCACATGTCCCAATCTTTACAAGAAGGAGAATATACCATACAAGTAGTGAAGCAAATTAAAACTTAGCTATATATAAATATAAATGTTCTAAGCAAATAAAAAAAAGTTTTAGATAGTATAAAGACTATAAGTTGTTAACAGCCTCAATCAATTTGCTGGGATTCTTTTTAATTCCCGGCATTATCGGAGGGCATAGCTTTAGTTCAAGCAGTTAATCTTGTGTAAGGCGATTTTATACTAATATAGTTGTAAAACAGATCTATACACAACCCTATTACTGGGTATAAATGTGTTATTAAAAGATCACGTTTTACGAAAAATTTGTGTAAAATCATCTTATACAAGTCTTTGTGTAGTTTAAATGGATCAGCTTCGTCTGACATAGTTGTAATTTGTATGTTCAATAAGTAGTATATATATGGACTACCTTTGTAAACATAGCTTTGATATATAGTCTCTTTAATATATTCTATAAATTAATTAGCCATTGTTCTCCTTTTCGATGTAATGTTGTTTCTATTTTGAGTTCCCGTTGTTGGGCCTTGATCGATAATTTTACTAGCTAAATGTCTTCGATTAGAGAGAATGACGTATAAACGCGTAAAAAATTATATTTCCCTAATCCTCGACGTGAATGATATAGCGAGTTGAGTTAGGTAATAACGTGGGTTGAGACTATATATACCTTAATTGGCATTGATGTTTTCCTGTATGTTTTACATGATAAATTGTTCCAATCGAAAATCTTTGCCATTTAAGGATACATAAGAAAATGAAAACTTAAGTGAAACATTAATATGTTATGTAGAATTTCTTAAAAATCCATAACTTAACTTCTCTATAATAATCTGGAAAATGACTTTGACAATAACATGACAATGAGACGAAATTAGTTATACAAGTTTACAAGAGGTTCCGACAACGTAAAGGTATATAGACATTATTGCAAGTCGAATAATCAAAATGGGCATTTGGTCTAGTGGTATGATTCTCGCTTAGGGTGCGAGAGGTCCCGAGTTCAATTCTCGGAATGCCCCCACTTTTTTTTTTTTTTTTTTTTTTTTTTTTTCATTTATACTTGGCGTATTAGACTATTAGTGTTTGGATTTGAGGCAACCTTTTGCTGAAACGTTCATAAATGACAGCACAGGCTGGGTGTACTCACTTATTATTGCGAGTAACCTAAACCACGAAGACGATTTAGAAATACGAGTAACATAAACCACGAAGACTTACCAATTAAACTATTACGAATTTACGATCACTTTATATTTATTTTTCTTGTGTTAAATACGACATTATAATCGAACTCGTAACATATCCCTTTTTTCGTCGTATTCAATAGCTACGAGTTTTAATTTACTCGACGAACCTACACCGGACCTGGAACAAAAGAGTTCTAATCACCAAATGCTCCCGTGTTAATCCCAACTGTATCCATTTTCACAACCAAAACCATGCTTCTAGCAAATAAAACATAACCATTCCAAGTTTAGTACCTTACTGAAAAAACTTCCTTAACTCTCTGTTCCAATCAATTGCGATAATCGACAAACAAGAAGATTTGAACTCCTCGACAACAAAAATTGACAATCAAGATAACATTATCACAATGAAAAAAGCAAACGAAATTGCTAAATAACACGAAATTAGATATCTCAAGAAAGAGATTTTCACAGTAAGTGGATTATACATCTGATGTACTACCTCCAATTCTATAATTTTTGAGTATTATAATAAAGTTTTTGAGTTTTGTTTTAAAGTTTCTGAATTTCACTATGAAGTTTTTGATTTTATTCACTTCAACATTAAACTCTACAAAATTACAATAAAACTCAAAAACATTACATATAAGTTTACTTAAATTTGAGTTTTGACGGAAAAAATATTAAAATCTAACTTAAAAACTTTAATATGCTCAAAAAAATACACATATGCTCAAAAACAAATAAAGTTTGAGGTAATAAACTCAACAAAAATACATATATGCTCAAAAAACAAAAAAGTTGGAGGTACTACATCCGATGTATGTTCCTTTTTCTCAGATTTTCATCGTACCAAAAAAAAGAGAGTTTTTTTCTTAATTTGACTAGTCCTAGATAAAACTTGTTTCAATTACACCATAGAAACTTAAAATTGAAGAACAACAGCTTAGCTTAACTAAACACCAGATCTACATTCCTACACACATTAATTAAACTAATTAAACCAGATTTTACATCATAAACGAACTAAAACAGTTAGTAATTAACCTGCCAAAACCGTAAGAGTCCTTCCTTGCCTCTTCAGAGCATAAACGACATTGTCCAAATCTTGTTCACTCGTTAATCATCATCTCCATTAAATACACCATTCGCTCCTCGGGTGGGAGCCCAAACAACTCTCTCACTCTCATTTGCTTGGCATTTAAGAACCTATACGCTTTTCTACGAGTAATCGGGTCAAGCTCCATCCTTGATAACTCTTCAAATACCTCTTGAGTTGTATAAACTTGAGGACGACCCTTCTCAATTACTTCATTTCCCTCTCGGAGAGCCTGTGCAACATTGTCCAAACCTTGTTTGATGATTGAAATTTCTTCCCGAAAAATATCTTCTGTTGCCTTTCTTTTTTTCCCTTTCTTAGAATCAGCCGAGTCTTTAGAATCACCCATCTTACCTTCCATTGTGCCCTCACTCTTATCACTCGATTCAGTAATAGTTGGTGTCATGTGAACTCTCTTCTCCTTAGCTGTACCAGATTCATCACCAGTGGCTCGATCTTTTGAAAGAAGTTTAGCCAACAAATTAAAGTGAGGAAAAGGCGTGTTCTTCCATTTCTTAGCTTCTGGTTTTCTCTGAAAACGATTCAAAATAGATCAAACACTTCATTAAAGTTTAATTTGATACAAAACAGTGAAATTATATACAGACAGAGGTACATTTTATACCGACAGACGTACACTTAATTGGACAGAAATAGCACCAGTAATTGTTTCAAACATTCAAGATCGATGATTTGTTTATATTACATACTGTAGAAAGGATGATACACAAGCAAATCAGTTGAAAAAGGATACCGAGAATCTAACCGAATACTAGATGTCAGATACAACATAGGAGATACTATGATCCAATACAGACATACAGCTAACCAACTGATGTTAAAGAACCACGTTATCAAGTAAAATCCCGAGCAAAGCAGGAAAATCGTCAAAATAACTTGTTCAAGATATCGATTCTCGTTTTTTTCTGGAATCGATTAATCACCCGGTCACTATTTTAGCGAAGTAAATACTAATTCCTTCTCAACAATTCTATATCATTAAGAAAAATTGAAAGAATATGTAAAATATTGAATGGTTAGTTATTAAGTAAATACCTGTAGTAGCGAATCCCAAACTTCATCTTCATATTCAAACATCGCTGTCACTTCATTCCATCCCCAACCACTAGCTCCAAATAGATCAAACACTTCATTAAAGTTTTTCTTTATCGTCTTAAGACGATTCTTAAGGTGATCTTTGGTGAGAGGGAGCTTCATTTTCTCTGAACATTCTTTAACAATGTTATCATATGCATGCGAAGTGAAACTCCCATCGACTCGATTCCCGAGAACAACTTCATTCATCAACGCGTCAATAAAAAATTTATCCATCCGATCAGTCCATCTCAAGGAGGATGAGCTTGGAGCTTCCATACTTTTCTGTTTTCCCATTTCTTTAACTGACAGTACACAAAAACTGTCATTAAAAGAGATGAAATTATGCAAAAACTGAGAGGAACACAAAATGAGCAAATTAGATAAAATGAAACACAAATTCTGTCATAAAGTGTAAAGGCAAACTTATAAAAGCCAGTAGATTAGCAGCCAGCAGCGCAGCAATACAGCCAAATTACAAAATACTCACAAAAGTAAAAAATGCTCAACAGTTCAAACATCAAAAATTCAAAATAGAAAAACAGATCACTGATTAGATGAATATAGCTCACAAATGGTTCTCAGAGCTACATGAACAACAGCCTCACGACGTGTTTTTCCCCATATTAGTTCTAAATTTTCATTCTCTTCATCCTCTCCATCAGCCACCATATTGCTTTGTTCATCATCACCAATCAATAATTCATTTCTGACACTCTCCAAGTCTCTCTCCATATCTTAAAAAGATACCTAAAATGTCAAGATGACAGTATATATAAATACATCTTAGTAGACCTATCAGCTAGATGGTCATGAAAACAACAGAAAACACACAAATGCAACACTCATAATGAAAAAAAAAAAAAACCAGAAACAAGTTGATTTCGACTTAGTTTGCAAATAATAATCCATAGTGACTATTCAGTATTCAGCCATCAAAATTCTTCTCACCACACCTTCATTAATCACCATTTCCAACACATTCATTCTTCCAGTACCTTGTCTTAGAAAAAGGTGATAAACCTGTTTTCCTCCATCCTTACTTCATCAACCTCTCTTCTAATCAACTTTCTCTATCTTACCCTTCTGGGAATACGTCTAACTCCTGTGTTTCCCAAACATTCAGCCCTAGTTTTAACATATCCTTGTCGTTGACGCTATCCGCTTGTTTTTAATACTCGTATGTCTTTAGCAATTTGGCTCTATCAGAAAGACACTGATTTTTCCTTTATAAGCTAAACTAAAGTATCCCCTACTGATAATTCATATGGACACTTAAAGCTAAACTAGTCGATGGATCTCTCGTTTTAAGAAAAGCAGTTCATTAATCGAAACCCGTATGAATCATCATCACTATCATTCACCTTTCTATGGTCCCAGATTATGGCGACAATGGTTGCATACAAGGTGTCAATCCAAGAATCTTGCTCGTATGAACCCATTATCCACGATTCTTAACTCAAGTTGATTTCGAGATGTAATCCCATCGACAATCAAACAGAATGGCCAAAATTACTGAAATAAGTTAATTTCTATAGACTCGAGTTGATTGCGAGATGTAATTCAATCGACAATCAAACAGAAAGACCGTAATTACTGAAAGAAGTTAATTTCTATAGAAATCGAGTTGATTTCGAGATGTAATTCTCGACAATCAAACAGAAAGACTGTAATTACTGAAATGAGTTAATTTCTATAGAACTCGAGTTGATTTCGAGATGTAATCCAATCGATAATCAAACAGACAAACCGTAATTACTGAAATAAGTTAATTTCTATAGAACTCGAGTTGATTTCGGGATGCAATTCAATCGACAATCAAACAGAAACACTGTAATTACAGAAATTAGGTAATTTCTATAGAACTCGAATTTATTTCAAGATGTAATTCAATCGAACTAAAGATTATTGAATTACCATCGTCAAATTCAATAGAAATCGAGTTCTAGTATAAAAAAATATTACACAGGAAGAGATAGAAGAGCGAAAACGAACCTGATAAACTGAATTTGAGATTGAATCAATTTGGAACCGAATTTGAAACCCTAAATCCCCAATTCGCAAACCCCAGAAATTTTGTTGTAATCGAGAGTGAAGTGAGAATGAGGGATATGTCGTGATTGTTTCAAAAATTCCGAGTGTCTTCGATTTTTGAAGTAAGGGTAAAATTGTCATTTTATAATTAAAATGAGAGTCTATAGAAAGTCTTCCAAGTTTTCCCCAATAAGAAAGCGGATTTTATATCTAATTTTCGTGTCTCATCTTGTGTCTCTCAATAAACCATGTCAACCAAAAGCTAAAGTTGATGGTTGGAGTCACAAGATCGGTTTTTATTCTAACACGCCCCTCACACGAATGTAACGGGCTTGAAGTGTGGATGCAACTGCAGGTCTCTCCTTATCTGGTGCTTAATATTCAACTTTAGAATTGAGCGAGGTGGGATTTGAACCCGTGACCTTTTGATCATACTAGCTCTGATACCATGTCAAAAAACCATCTCAACCTATTCACAATTTTTATTTCCGGGCACATCTCATATTCTCATCTTATGAGATTTACCTTTTTTAAATAAAGATTAGGAAAAATTACAAATAACCACCATGTATTTACGTGTTTTTACAAATAACCACCGCGTATTTGTTTTTTTACAAATAACCACCAAACTTTAATGTATACTCCCCAATCACCACCGTATATCTGTCCCGAGACACATTTTTCTTATTTTCCGACTCGTTAATTAGCGATTTTTGTCTAATACCCAAATTACCCCTTTACTTTCCAAATCATTCAATCATCATTTGTAAAAATCATCAAATTACTCCCAAATCACTTGAATCCCTAAATCCCCAAATATATCAATCAATTGTTCACAGTCAATTGAAACCCAAAACCTTTGTTGAATGCTCACAATCTTTCAACCTCGGTCTGTAGAAGGGGAAGAAGTTGAAGGTTATTGGGTGCAAAAAATGTGGGACGAGAAATCAGCTGTAAGTCGGGTTATATATAGCATCTCGGTCGAAAATCGATTTAACACTGAGACAATACACGATTCAATTCTGGGTTCGGTACCGAGTATGCGTGTGATGCAGGGGAAACCATGGCGGCGTGAACAAGGAGTAGCGGTGGTCAATTGGTATAGTGGTGCTGACCATCGTTTCTGAGCTGCTGCCATGGTGATGGTAGTATCAAATCGGAATCGAAAAAGTAATGGAAGCCATTGATGGTTGTACAGATTTGTGAAATGAGGGTAGCTTTGATGGTGGGTGTCGATTTAATTATAGAGTATTATGATGGATTGGTGATAGAGAAGGAGATCAATTTAGGAGCTTGGCTATAGATAATTTAATTGTGTGAACTATGAATATGCTGATCAATTGATCGACAGATTTAGGGATTTAGATAGGGATTTGGGGGATTTAGGGATTCATGCGATTTGGGAGTAATTTGACGATTTTACAAATGATCGAATGATTCTGGGAGTAAATAGAAAGGGTAATTTGGGTATTAGACAAAAATCGTTAATTAACGAGTCGGAAAATAAGAAAAATGTGTCTCGGGGCAGATATACGGTGGTGATTGGGGAGTATACATAAAAGTTTGGTGGTTATTTGTAAAAAAACAAATACGCGGTGGTTATTTGTAAAAACTCGTAAATACATAGTGGTTATTTGTAATTTTTCCTAATGATTAATACCTATGTGACATATGCAGAGGTACTCGAATATAAGATGAAACACGGAAATGAAGCCGGGGATTCGTTCTCGTTCAATAGAGGCATTATACACACACTCAGCCATCAAGCTGAGGGGAGCAGATCAGATCAGATGAGCTTGATATCATTCCTAGTTAGTGGACAGCTAGTTAGTTACCTCAAGGTTTCCACACAAAGTGAGAACGTGGAAAAATTCCATCAGATATCATCTGGATTGTAGTTTTGTTATTTTAAGTTGTTACTAATTTATGGACCGTTTTCAGACGTATTAACGGTTTTACAGGAGACCGACTTTATTTTTCTGTTATTGTACTTGATATTTTCACGAGATTGACCTGTGGACTTATGCAGAAAATCTGAAAGATTGTCTTCAAAGGAGTTTGGTGAGGATCAGAAAGTCAGAAATCATTTGGCACTGATGAGGATCTTTTGCTGGTAACTTTTGAACCCTAACATCCATTACTTAGTTGTATTTTCGAGTACTGCAACTCCGGCTACTGCGTTCGATCACTTAGTCGTCCCGAAGCAGCTTACCTACCATTAAGATATTGAGATACTAGGGTAATGTTGTATGATGGCCAATGCATGGGCGTCTTTCTTGATTAGGAGTTATGACCATGTCTTAGGAGTTATGACCATGTCTTAACAAGACCTATAATCAAAAGTACTGTGTTAGGTCTTGTTCATTTTGGCTTTATTTCAGCTTACTTTAGCTCGGTTCTTTTTTTTTCATTGATTAAGTTCAATTAAGATCTCAGAGTAAAAGAATAAGGCTTTACAGTTTATAAGTACTGGCGGAGCTAGAAGTTGTATTTTGAGGAGGGATAAAAAGTTCCGAAATTTCAACTAAAAACTTCGAAATCCTATCTTCTTACACAAATCTTAACTATGTTGTGATCAGGGGCGGATCCAGCCCAAGGGCTATATGGGCTGGAGCCCAACCTCTTTTCTGAAGAAACAAAAATATACTCTATATAACAAGGTGTAACATAAAAGCATGAAGATACACTTGGTCTTGTGGTAGAATACTTGTCTCCTATTCTTTTGATTGTAGGTTCGAAACCCAACAGGGAGAAATTTCCAACATTTTTGTTTGTATTTATACCTATCTTATTTTTACACTTATTTTTTGTTGTAGACTGTAGTAGTTGTATAACGGTATTCTTACATTTCTTGCTACTTCGGCTAGAGGTTTTTATACTTCTTATACAAAATGTCCACCCCAATACCCCATACTCATAGTCACTTTATTTAATGCACAAAAACTAAAGTAATCCGTAGTATAATGTCTCAAAAATCTCATAATTTTAAAATTATTGTTGCTTCAAATATCACGAAAAATACGTTAAAATGAAGCAGTTTAGGGTAAACCACGTATAATTATCAATTCCAAGTCTTATATAGCATTTTAGAAAGAAAATTTTTCCAACGAGTAAATTTGTTAGCCCACCGTAGATTTGAATCCTGGATCCGCCCCTGGTTGTGATTTAGCTTGGATCACATGAAATTTTATGTCTGTGGAAAAGCAAATAAATATTTGACTACACATTAAAAGAAAACTCTAAACAAAAAATTGAAAAATATCGAGATGCTTTAAAATGAATAGATAGACAATTAATCAGAACTTATAAAATATTGTACAATATAAGAAGCAAAGGGTTTTTGCAAGATTGCGACGAATATGTCTGTCACAAATGAAAATTTGTGTTTGCATCAAGGATATGTCGATATGAGATGAAAAAGGTTCTTTCATTTGTCATTTTGTATAATACTAAGACGGTTTTACACAAGTATATTAGTATTCGAGTAAACGTGCTTTTGGTTGGATGATTTCATGACATGGTATCAGAGCCAGTGTAATCAAAAGACCAACATGCACTTTTTTTTCTGCTTATCCATGTGAAAGAACTCCAATGTTAAGCATGCTTGGCTGAGAGTAGTCTTAGGATGAGTAAACTCCTGGAAAGGTTCCCAGGATGCGCCTAAGGTCATGGGTTCAAACCAACTATGAGGAGGCCTACAAGATCGATTTTATACTCTAATAAAACGGTAAAGAGTAAATCAAATAATTACTCGACCGAAATACCCTTAAAGTAACTACGAGTACTTTTTAACTACCCAAGCTAAGTTTGCTAATCCATCGCTTTCATTGCAACATCACAAACCCAAAAATGATAAGCATGATTTCGTACACCATAAAGTCTAACTAAGTAAAAGCTGGATTAATGATTAACTGATGTAGTGTAAAAACCCTTTGCTTCATTTTCCCGCAAAAATAAAGAATAATTAGTTTGAATTTCCCGCCGAAAGTTGAAAATCCCCAATTTTTCCACAAGTCTTTGTCTATAATTTCAATCGTCCAAATTACTTTTTTTATTTAAAAACAGCGGTTAGATTTTGATTTATGATTTCAAGTGTAGTCCCATCCACACCACTAGAGATATACTTTTTGTTTTGTGTACTAAAAAAGACGACCAAAACAACAATTGGTCTCCCTTGTGACGGGTTACCATTTGTGGCGGATATTTTGTGAGATAAAATGGTAACAAAATGGGTTAGTAAAGAAAGGGGACCACATGAATAGTGTTGCAAAGAGAGAAAAAGTGGATACTTTGTGAGGTAAAATGGTATCCGTCACTCAAGAGTGACGGATATGTGCCGTCACAAACAAGAATTTGTGCCAAAACAATACATATCCACTTCCATTCCTTCATTAAGGAGGCAACATTATATAGCATGACTTGTTTGGGGCCATCTTACATTCTTGGAAATTTTTCACATTGATATCTTTTTGAATTCACTCTTTTTCTAAGTTCAGATAGAGGTAATTTAGACCGGATAAACTGATCATTTAGTTCGATTTCGAATTGGATTAAATCGATTTGATTTAAATTGAGTTGACCTTAGTTTTGGTTTCAGTTCAATTTCAATCGGGTTCATTTCATTTCAGTTATATTTCGGGTCATAATTTTCTCGAGTTTCGTTAAAAAAATTAGCCTAAATGTATCAACTTTATAATTGGAATGTAATTATTCACAATACCATTAATAAATAAATACGAAGTAATCAATGAAAAAACGGCTAAAATACGAGTTTACTAAGAGAAAATAATTACTTTTATTTTAGGTCAATCGGTTCGGTTCTTATCGATTCATATATATTCAGGTTCGGGTATCATTCATTTATTATTGAATTCGATTCGGTTTCGGTTCGCTTTGGATTGAGTTGGGTTTCGGGTACTAGTCAAGTTACTCATATCGGGTGTTCGATCGGCAATCTATTCAGATATTTTCGATCGATTTTTCGGATTCGGGTTTATTTCGCCAGGTCTAAGTTAATTTCATGTTTGCAAGAATTCGAGTTGGCTCAATTATTATCAATCAAATTATTTATGGTCAAGGTTGGGTCCTAGTTCGTTATCGGGTCGGTCATTCGGGATAGGTCAATTTTGCTAGGTGTAATACTGTCATATCGTTAGTGTTCTGTGAGACCGTTATATGATATGTCGAGATCGTTAACACTTAACCGGTTGCCATTTTGTTAATCCGTACAAAAAAGTGCTCTCCTATTCAGAATAACTGTCCATTTGCCATTTTTGTCTATTCACATAACTGTCCCATTTACAATATTTGGACAGATTTAGTGACTTTCCTACCCTTGACTCTTTTCTTTATTTACGACTCCAATCACCCCAACCCATCTAAAATTAACACCCTCTCTTCTATATTTTTACCCTTATACAATACTCTTTATTCTTTACTCTCTATTTTTTAATTTTCGTGCCATTATTTAAATGAGACAGTTATTCCAAATAGGAGGGATATTTTTTTTCCCACCAAATTGACTTGAGACGTGCAGTCATTTTCAGCAGGTAAAGGTCCAGCTCCACAGTACACAACCATCTTTTTACTTCGGTGATATTTAATTATCAAATAGTCTTGCTATAGATGAATATATTCGTCTATAACTAAAGATAGGTCAAATAACTTGAAAGTGGTGACATTTTTGGCCCCATCATCTCACTTGTTGTTTGTCCTATTAGAAATATGGTATTGTATTTGGCCCGTTTTTAGTTATAAACGGATATGTGACGTCTATAATGAGATTTTGTGTTTAATTATTTATCCAGTCATAAAATTTTGATTATCTTCTAAAACAAAAAATGAAATTTTGATTATTTTTGGATAAGGTTTTTGAAATTGTTGGGCCATAATCCGGATTAATAAGCGGGCATCAGTGGCCATGTGGGCCACCTAAATGGGATCCGTGATATAGTGACGTTTCAATGGGGGGTCCAATTGGGGAGCACTACATCACTACAATAATAAATACATGTCGGGTCGGATCGAGTCGGGTAGGGACGTGTTGGGTCGCATATATAAACATGAAACAAGTCCGCACAAAGGATATTCAAGATTCGAATGGGTTCCACCGTTTGAAATGGTCCATTGGATTGACCCGCCTGATTAATGGTTCTTCCATGACTTGCAACTAAGAATGTCGTTGTGGTGGGGCAGTGGTGGATATAGTTTCACCCGTATTTGTACCCACCAATCAATTCTCATATCTATACCCACGCCATCGATGGATAGGTGGACTTTTTGTATCCGTATCCTTCCGGCCGCCCACGAAAACTCTATCCATATCTTCCCATTTCAAACAGGTGCGGAAAAATACCCGTTTAAATCCACCCCGCTGACATTTCCACTGGCAACCAATCAAGCTTATCCCTCACCCTAGTTAGCTTCTACGAGAGTAACGCGAATTTGAAATGCATTGACCATTACTACCAACTACCAAGTACCAATTAGTAATAAGAATTTGTGTTTGGATACAGTCAATGTCTCACTAACGCTACTAGGGAAATTAGTCTGTAGGGTCTTAAATACTCCTATTAAGTTTGAGAATTGAAGATTATAATTATTAAGGTTATAAATTAAAAACAAATAAAAGAATTTTATCTTTATTAATACAGTAACATTTAATGCATTCTCATGAAGCCACGTTATTTTATTCAGTTTTTTATTTTTCAAAAAATAAACAATGGTGGGCCCTACCACGTTTTTTTAATTTGTCCCAATTAATTTCCTTTGCAAGTTTACGTCTTTGTGTATTTCCTTTTTCTCCGTTTTTTATATTAATATTTTTCTTTTGTTTCTTTATGTGATCTAATATTGTAGTGTATTGAGAGCCCGAGTTAAAGAACATGAGAGAGAGAGAGTTGGACTTACCAAATAGGTTAAACGGGCGAGTTAGGGGGCGGATAAATACAAAAAAATATGGGTATGGTGTATTTTAGGTCGGGTAAATTACGGGGCAAATACATACGGGCTTCAAAGTTGGTTTAGGCCTAGAAACGGATAGTTCAACGCCTATTTGTGCCATCTTTTAAAAATCTTTTCTACTACATTATTTTAATATGTATCCGTATTTTGTCAACTCGAAATTTTTATAATATCTACATATTTACCTAGATGTTTACATTTATATTATTCGGTGAGCATTATTTTAATGAAACTTAAACATCTAGATTAATAGGAGGGGTACTATTTTGTACAAAGTAGTAGTATTTGATATATAGCTATGTCGGTTTTTTTTAACATAATATAAACTACTCCTCAAATTTGTGTGATTGATGCGGGCATAATTAAGAAATTTGATAGTTGTCAAGTCAATAACCAGGTACTTCGTAACACGATGAAATTATGTGACTTCCTCAACTCTAAGTGTTGGATACATCGTCGTAAGAACAATGCGAAATCTGTAGGTAATATAGACGTGAGATCTAATTTCCAAATAATTTGAAGAAAAAATGAAAATTGATTGATCTAAAGTTAAAATGTAATACTAATTCTGGATTTATATTTTCTTCCATTTTTAAAATTTCCTTCACATATTAGAAATGAGAGAAAAATATATTACGAAGGAAGTAAAATGCAAATTTTATCTATAAGAATGAAAGTTATGACATTTATAAAATATGTTTTATATAACATATGCTCTATCGTGTCTATATACCAGAATTATTAATTACTAATAACACGTACATTGCAAATTTACAATTATAGAAAACAGATTTGCACGGGTATGAAAGTAGTTAATTACACTTGTATTTCATATTTAAAAGTGCAAAAGTGTCGACACTAAGGCTCTGTTTGGCAAGGCATTTCAGGTACTTGATTTGGTCAAAGTAGCTTATTTGACCAAAATTTCAGGTACCTTATTTTTTGTAAACGTTTGGCGATTAGCTTATTTAACCAAATAAGCTATCTGAAACGAAATGCTACCTATAGTAGCATTTGAGATTTCAGGTACCCGATTTGCTTTAATTTTCCGTTTTACTCCTTAAATTTCTATTATTAAATGATTATTATATCCTTTTACGTCATTTATCAAAATCAGTTACCTTTTCAGTTAATTTGTCAAACACTTTTTTATATAATCAGCTACTTTATCAGCTCCTAATTTTCAGCTACCTTATCAAAGGCTCTGTTTGTCAAGGCATTTCAGGTATTTGATTTGGTCAAAGTAGCTTATTTGACCAAAATTTCAGGTACCTTATTTTTTGTAAACGTTTGGCGATTAGCTTATTTAACCAAATAAGCTATCTGAAACGAAATGCTACCTATAGTAGCATTTGAGATTTCAGGTACCCGATTTGCTTTAATTTTCCGTTTTACTCCTTAAATTTATATTATTAAATGATTATTATATCCTTTTACGTCATTTCATCAAAATCAGTTACCTTTTCAGTTAATTTGTCAAACACTTTTTTATATAATCAGCTACTTTATCAGCTCCTAATTTTCAGCTACCTTATCAGTTACCTTTTCGGATTTCAGTTAACTTTTCAGGTTTCAGCTACCGTTTCAATTAGTTTTATCAAACATGGTCTAATTGTTACTTCATTTGTTCTGATTTCTGCTAATTTATTTACCTATTTTATTTTTTGATGTATTATTCATTTGTTTACTTTTTCAGGTTGAACATACTTCTAATTGGTAAGTGGTAACTATTGTTCAATGTTCATTTGTCATAAGGGCATCCACAATAGATGAACCTCTAAAGAGGTTTGTCACATGACACATCATCAATTTAACAAACCTCTTCAATAACAAACCCATATACAACAATAGACAAACCTTTTCAAGGTTCATATCATAGGACCCACATAAAATTACCCATTTTTTTCCCCTCATATATATGTTGTTGGAGAATAAAAATATACTAACTTTTAGGGGACCACTTGCCATGTCAATCAACAAACCCGTATACAAATGTGTAACCATTACTATGGATGAACCTCAAACCCCATCTCCAACAATAGAGAGGTTTGTCAACAAACCTCTAAAAAGTACACAAACCTTTGTTGACAAACCTCTATTGTTGATGCCCTAAGTCATATCCATGAACAATGGTCCCTTTCTCCCTCCTAGGTCTTTCTGCATAAAACAAACATAATGTTGTACATCAAAATGAAGAGAATTAAAATGGCTTTAAATTAGAAATTAAATATCTGAACCCTCAAAAAAAAAAGAAATTAAATATCTGAGCTAATTGGTTGGAAACTACTTCCAATTAATGGAATGTACGTATGGGGAATATTGAAATGGCACACCCAAGACTTGGGCTCTACTTTAATTTGGAACATTAATTGTCATTTATCTATTTGAACATTACAGGTGACCAAACTATGTAGAAAAACATCCTCTGTTGTGAAATTAATCTAATTATTACTTCTAATACAGTATATAATTAAATTCAAATCCATATTGAATTGCTTCACTAAATTACCATTTTACAGAATACATATATTGTGGATATTGGCTGCCAAAAATATATATATATATTGTGGATATTATAATTAATTAATTAGTGGGATGGTATATGAGATGAAACGACAAAAGAAAGCTACGGAGTATAAACTTAACTATGAAGTATTTTATTTATTTATTTATTTATTTATTTATTTTTATTTTTACAATTAGGCATCGTTTGGTTGCCACTACAAATGCGAGAGAATTCGAAAATCCCATAAATTGGAAAAAATGAAGATGTTGGGTTGTCCAAAATCCCATAATTTCCTTTTACCTAGAAATTGCAAACTCCTCCATAATGGAGGAATTTGATTACCTAGCTCCCCCTAGGTAGTTTGAAATTCATATGTCAATTTAATTTCTACATGTCAACCAAACGTCTTTTTAACAATTTACATGAATTACCCAATTCACGTGTTTTTGAAATTGACGGGAGATTAATTCCGCCATGTCAACCAAACGACACCTTAAAAAGATAATTAACAAGTCACAATGTAACCCAAAATTTTACATGAACTAACTTAAAAGTTTAATTACATGCCACCCTATCTTAAATAACACAAATTGTCATTATAGATGGACGCTATCCGTCTATAACTGTAGACAGATAGAATTCCTCGCACAAATAAAGGTGGATAGTGCAAGTGGGCGAAATGGATACCCTACTTGCCCTCCCACTTTCATTTTGTGAGAGGATCACTGTCCGTCTATAGCTATAAACGAATTGTGGCCGTTTATAATGAGACGAACTGATTAAAAAATATTGTTATTCTATGAGACATGATAAATGGGTTAATCGGGTCGGATTTGAGGTGGATTAGTTCAGTCGGGTTTGAGTCTTTTACAGAACTTGGGTTCTACTAATTCGGGTTCGGTTATTTACTACACAATCTCAGCCCTTAATTTTTACTAAGTACACGTGTCTTCAGATTAAGGGGAGTCCAGGTAAAAGAGCTGGACTCCACCACGTGAATCCAATAAAGCAGCTACAACCTTCCACTATAAAACTTGCCTCCTCTTCCCACTCCATTCTCCCCTCTCACCACTACTCTTCCCATTTTACCCTTTCTCTCTCTAAAATCATATTAAACGCACCGTATTTACAATGACAGACATCAAAGAAGCTGAAAACGCAGCGTTTTGGCTCCCACCTCATTTCCTCACCGAAGAAAAACCCTCCAACGACCCGAAAATGAACCAAAAATACTCCGGTTTCGGGTCTGACCCGTTTGACTCTCCTGATAATGACGAAAACATTAACCAAAACGACGACGTTTTGCTCCTTTCCCACTTAACCCGCCACTTCTCTCACATTTCTCTCCATAACAACAAATCCACCACCCCTGAGGTATGTACATATTTAAACAAGTATATATTTCAACCGTCTCGATCATTTCTTTATCTTTTTTTATTTAAACTAACATGTGTCAATTTTAACTTAATTTTGTAGAAACCGTGGTTATATTCGACATCACCACAATCGGCTCTGTCCGGATTCGGGTCAACTGAACCGTCACCGCCGTTAACTCCGGAACTCAAAAACGACGCCGCATGGGAGTTGTTATATGAGGCAGCAGGTCAAGTTGCTCGTCTTAAGATAAACGCCATGGCAGCACAAATGAACAACAACTACAACAACAGAGCTCTTGTCGGAGCTCCACGTCACACTTCTGCCTTCACGCCGAACCACCACTGCCACTGTGGGTACCACCATGCATGGACCCCACTGTCATCTCAATTGCACCACCACCACCACCACCGCAACCAACACAATGTTAGCATGTATCAAGGGATATCTACTGGCGTGGTGGGGCCTACAATGGAGGGAGTCAAGCGACGGTCAACGGGAACTGGAGTATTCCTTCCACGTAGGATTTCCACGTCACCACCGCCTCCGCCTCGTAACTATCAACAACGACCACAACCACTACGCTCTAAACCAACTGGTGAGTAATTACTGTCTCATTGTGCTTTAATTTCTCGTTTTTAATTGGTCCAATGTTTTCTTTTTTATTTTTACCTTCTTCGTCACGGTTAATAGTTTTATTTTCGCCTCACAAAATAAAGTAAGGGTAAACTAATTATAAAAAGGAAAAGTGGTTGTTACATAACATACAATAGTTGTCCAATACTAAAGCATGCAATGAGATGAAATTAAAAAGTTTTTCGAAAATTTGAAGTAAATATTTCAAATTTTGTATAGTTTGCATGGTAATTATGATTAATTTTATGTTAATTAACGATTACTATTTGTTAAATTACTGGTTTTAGTATAATTAATTAATAACAGACAAAATGCCAAAAATGCAGAAATTATGTGGGCGAGGAAGAATGTAATGTTGGAGCAGCAGAGAAGGACAGAGAACACAAATGTAGCAATGGTGGGCCAGGGTCATGAATTAAGTCTGCCCAATGACTGGACTTATTGATTAATTACCTTAATTATTTAATATTATTATTATTATTATTATTATTATTAGTCAAAAAATCACTATTAGAAGTCTTGGTTTGTTTGTTGGTGAAGGGGAATGGAGTTTTAGGTTTGTTAAGTATAGAATATATAGTGAGTCTCATAGTAAGTAGGAAAATGGCGATGAATTCGGTTTACGGGTTATAAAAGGAAAATAAGTTGATGGTATCAGGTCGTACTGAGTTTCGGTATCAAAGTATTTATAAATAAGATAGATTATTTCAGTCTTGCGGTTGTTGCTTTGAAAAATCCGAGTTCTTTTATGGTTTTGAAATTGGTTTATTGGTTTATAATTACTTTTAAGAAAAAAAGTTAGCTTTTGGTGGCCCCCTTTTTTGTGATGGGTTTTTAGAGGAAGAAGGATACTTGGTTTAGGTAGGAAATGAAGGTTTAATTAAATAATTTACATTTCTGATTCTAATAATAATATAATGTTTTGGGTAAATTAGGAGATCAATGTGAGGTATTTGGAGGTATATCTCCTTGATATTTGATGTAATATCCCCACGGGGCTCATAATTTAAATAAATTGAAGATTCATTTTTATTTCTTTCGTGTTTTCCGATATGATTATTGGCCTTTTATTCACTTCACAATGCCACAGAGAAATTTAAATTCTTGCCATATATTCCCTTCTTAATGTAGATTTTATTTCCAAAATGATCCAATAGTCGCACTTACAAATAATGGATGCTCACATAGAGGAGAAATAATATACTGTATATAATTGGTGCTATTAGGAGAAATATACCTCTCCGTTTCTAAAATCATCCTTAACCCGCCACAAAGGCAACATTTACAGAAAAATACCACATATGACTTATGAGTAATAGTATTACTTTGTATTTGTTAACCTGTAAATTGAGTTCTTAAATCAAATCTTATTTCGAAACTATGTATTTTAAATAACTATGTGTGCAACACAATTTGTAAAACAAAATGCATATAATGATGTAAGAGACATAAATAATGATTAATGAATGTTGGTCGAGTTTATGAATCGGGTCAAATTAAAAAAATAGTGATCGAGTTTATGAATTGGGTCAAATACAAAAAATCTAACAAAGCCAAGAAAGCAAATTAGAATATCCCAAGTTAGGCCCATGGCCGAACAATGTTTCACATATGTTCCATTTTCTTTAGAATTTTTCAATTAATTTAAAATTGAACTTTGGATTTTTGGGTACTATAAAATTCAGATAAAGACCGTCCTGGAAGGCTGTGTTATCGTTGCTAACTTGCTATTGTTTTTTCTTTTTCTGTGTTGACTTGGTCAAACATTAGACGTTTATACACTTTCTCAGTTGATTTTTCACATTTGTAAAATGTAGATACACACATCTACACTTTCCACTTTTGTAAGTCTTATTTAAGACGGGTATTATCCGTCTTAAATTTAAGACGAGTTAAATACTAGCTTAGGGGATAATAAAAACAAAAATTTTGATATTTTTTAGGTATCAAATGAGATAATTTGGTATGTATTTGATCCATTTTAAATTTAAAACGGATAATGTTATTTTAAATTAGAATTTGTGATTGTGTATATGCATCGGACACTTGCATGTTGCAAATCTTGAATACGACATGCTAAGATTTTGGCATGGATGAATGGGTCTCCAAAATGAGTAAGTCTTGCTTAAAACGGGTCGGATTTTAAGACGGGTCGTTGTGTGAGAGGAAATGGGTAGAGGGGACAAAGGTGGAACCCCCCATGTGCTTCTCCACTCACCCTAAATGGGTATTTTGTGAGAGAATATGGTATCCGTCTTATTAATAAGACGGATACCTTGGTCTGAAATAAGAATTGGTGCTCCAAAATATATTTTTAGGCGTGCATTTGTGTCCTTTTTGCTATTTCGATAGGTTGTCGTTTTAATGGCAATAAAAAATGCAAAGTAGAGATTTTTGAGACTTACCATGATGAGATATTTATTTAGTAATAATATCAAGTAAACTAATTGTTGGGTTTGTGTCTTAATTCCGTTAGTCGCCGCTTGAAACGACTATTCGGAGTTCAGCGAGTCTGGGTTCAGGGGCGAAGCGCCCTGGTTTAGGGGTTCAGGGGCAACACACCCGAAACTTAAACGGTATCCGTATTTATTATTGGGTTAGGTCTGTCTTGGGCCTTTATTAGGTCATTGTGTATTATGTCTTAGAAAGTATTATATAAACTCTCTAAGCCCCAACCTAACAGTCATGTTTATCATAGCGTCTGAATATGTAATATGAAAACTCCTCACATATCAATTACTCTCTCCCTTCTGCCTCTGGGCGTAGCTAACACACCGTTAGTGAACCACGTAAATCTGTGCGTTTGTCTCTTTATTGCTTCCGTTATAACAATAATTTCTATCATTTCTCGGAAAATGTCAACTAGTTTAGATGGTAAAGTCACAAGAATTGAGAAATGGATGTTCGTGTCATGAAATTTCTCGTGTTTGACAAACTATTTCACGCCAAATGCATGATTGTATTTACAAAAGGTAAGAATAATATATCGATGTCGATACAATAAAATCACGATAAAGATATTAACAAAATGTTTACCTCGGTACCAAATTTTTTAGATATTATGGCCCAATAAATAAAAAGAGTGGTTATATTCAACTTGACTATAATCAAATGTTAATTTGACAGTTACAATAACGTAGTACTCCGTACATGTTAATAAAATGTTCAATTGTATTCACGTCTAAAGACGGATGATTGAAAACAAGTTTATTACGTAGAACGAAGAGGAAGCTCGAGTGACAGAGGCCCGGAGGTTAACTAATGGAAAATGATACCTAATCTTAGTATTGAAACCTAATCTTAGTACGGAGTATTGAAATAAAAAATTGTTGCATATTCCCTTCATTTAACTCCACTTTATATGTATTTTTTTTTTGTCCATTCAACTCCACTTTATACGTTTTCTTTTCAGGCTAAGAAAATGACCATTCTATCTTTATTTACACTCCATATTTACAAAAAATGTCATCTATATCCCACATTAATCCAATATAAAACCCTACTTTTATATTTTTTTAATATTTTTAACCCCACCATTCTCTTTCCTTATGTACTTTTTATAGTTTTTTTAATTCGCTCTTTAATACCCTTGCAAAAAGCAAACATGCGAAATGGAGTTAAACGGAGGGAGTACATCTCGTTAACAAAAGGTTAACTAATGATACCTAATCTTAGTATTGAAACCAACTTTTAGACCATAAAAAGCTAATTTTGAGAAGGATTATTTGACGATCATTTGAATGAAGACCATAAAAAACTACAATTGGTCTCCCTTGTGACGGGTTACCATTTGTGGCGGATATTTTGTGAGATAAAATAGTAACAAAATTGGTTAGTGGAGAAAGGGGACCACATGAATAGTGTTGCAGAGAGAGAAAAAGTGGATACATTGTGAGGTAAAGTGGTATCCGTCACAAGCTTGTGACGGATATGTCATGTCTTCAATGAGAATTTGTGAAAAAACTAACATTGTTGCTCAAGATCCAATGCTTGAATACCTTTCACAGGATGACAGACATGCAAAGCATATTCACATTTGTTTAGGAAACAAGTGATGTTCACTATCTTGACAAAAGATTTAAATTTGTTTTACTTTACTTAAAAACTCTTGAGATAATCAGAAACTCATTTTACAAATACTCCATCTTATTCTATATTTTCTTCCCCTTTTATTTTTACTCAAGAAATAACAAAGTGAATTTGGACCATACAAAACACACTACCCCCACATGTCATTGAATTTGAACCACACAAATCATCCCAAAAAAGAAAATAGGGAAGAAAACTCGAATAACCGAATAAGGAAATAGGGAAGAAAATATAGAATATGAGGGAGTACTAGATATAAATATCCTCTGAGTATTTATTACGGAGTACTATACTAGGTATAAATATCATCCGAGTATTTATTACGGAGTATTTGAGTAATGTTCTTTGAAACTAAAATGAATTGAACTAAACTGGAATGAAATGAAATAAATTAAAAAGAGCTCGAATAAAGTTAATTTGAGTAGAAATGAACTGAACTGGGTTGAAATGCACTAGATTAAACTACATGAAATTGAGGAGAACCAAAATGGACTGAATTTAAGTTAAAGAAATATAGCCTTAATTTTACTATGTCTGGTTCTTTTATGCTGAAGTGAGTTGAATTGAACTAAATTGAAAAGAATTGATCTGAGCTTAACTTAATTGAAATTTGATGAGATGAATAAAGCTAAATTAAATAAGCTTAGCGTAGGATTGTTCATAAACTAGATCGGCCAGGCCGGATACATTTCGGCTTGGTCTTCAGGTTCACAAAATTATGATGGCCAATCTCCGGCCCGGTCCGGTCCAAACAAAAACATTAAAATACCTTATAAATCTAACCGGTCGGGTCCAAACCTGGATAAATTCGGATCTAAATGGTTCTGATTCGGCCTGGTCTGGGTCCCCTTCTAACCGGTCCAATTTCTGGTTTTGGATTAGGTAGTCATCCGGTCTGCAAGTTAAACCGGTCCGGTTCTGAGTTCTGACCGGTGAACACCCTAACTATATAGATTAGATTATTTTTTTTGAAAGGAACTAGATTAGATTATTGGAAACTTTGTTCTATACTTAGTGGCATAAAACAAGGAGATTAGCACAGTTTTAAGCAACATTCTTAGTCATAATCATCTCTTGTTTACTTAAGATTGTCGGCAATCAACTAGGTTTGTTTATTCCTAATTTGAATAATTAATTATTAAGTTGTGGATAAACAATAATTAATCAAATGCTGACAAATTGAAAGTATTAAACTATTTTAATTTTGATAATAATTGAACCCACTTCGTAAATTCTTGCCAACGTTCTCCTCCTTTTGCCACTCTCCAAGCCTACACACATACATAATGCACCTAATTGCACATGCACGAACGTATGTTTTTATACATGTAACCCTCATCGTATTTGCTTAGTTCAGTTAATTATTGACAAATTGTAGGTTAATGGAATTTAAATGATAAAATGATTGGAACCGATCTAGATTATTTATCATAATGAAATGATCTAATTGAAGAAAACATTATACGGCTGCTTCATTCGATGTACCGACTAAAAACTTTGAAAGTTTCGATCGCTTGCAGAGGGTTGCTCTCCCGCTAACCCCCTATATCCACCGTTGTTCATTATCATAATATTTCCTATTACGACAAGTGATGATATATGGAGAATAAGATACTATTTCATTAACAAAAAGTCGGTCCAAAACCGCACCGGATCGAAGGGACCCGTGAACTGGATAACCACCTACTCTAATTAAGACCGGGGCTGGATGACTACCTACTAATAATGTCACAAGTCAAATAAATCTTCTCTAAATCGGAGAGGCGCATACTAAATAACAAATGAAACAAATTGAGTGTGAATGATCAAATTCCTTATCAAGTTTATTTTTAAAATAGAAATGACGACATTGACTCAGACACCAAAAATGAAATAGGATAACAAATATCGAGAATAAGGGGAGTATTATGATCGAGAATTATCATAAATTCATAAGTTGCTGATAATGCCACCGATAAAAAAAAGTTCTCTAACCCGTAGAGATGTTTACGCCAAACTTCATACGCATCACAGCCTCACAGGGCAATCAAAAGTGTTAAAAACATATATTATGATCAAGAATTATCCAACTCATAATCCATAACAATATCTTATACAAAAGTGTAAAGACATATACTATTATCATTCATGATCATAATATTTCCTATATCTTATACAAATGATGATATATAAGTTCGGTTAGTCTTGCTTAAAACAACACTGTTTATCTTAAGTTTAGACGGGTGAAATACCATCCATATGAGTATATATGACTAACCTTTTACCTTTTTCCAATGTATTATTCCCTCCAATCCAATCCAAATTACTCACTTGCTTTTTAGAGGTCAAACTTTGAACGATAAAATTTATATATTTAGTTGTATTATGAAAATATCTTTCATAAATTATATTTTTTGAAAAAAAAAATTATATACAAAGGAAGAAAAACGCGGTCAAAGTGTCGCCTCGAAGACCACCCAAAAGTAAGTGAGTAGTTTGGATTGAATTGCAGTAAGTAACTCTTATTACCTTATATGGGTATATTTAGTTTTAAAGTTAATACGAATAATATCTATTTTAAATAAGAATTTATGATACGGAGTATAAAATACTCCATCTTTAATTTCTTTAACAAAAAGGTTACATCACATAGTAAAGTTTAGAAAATGATGATTGGTGAGTCTTGGTGATGCGACAAGATTCCTTGCTTGTGAACTTAGTAAACGGAATTACCCCATTTGCTTCCTCTTCAATTTAAATTCATACCCATCCGTCAATTGCGTATTTGCGTGTTATAAATCATATCCTAAACGGGTTAGGTCCACAGATTCACAAATTCACATTCGCGCGATATATATACTAGTAGTTGTACACTTGTATGCTGGTATATGATCTTTTTTTTTATGGAATTCACCGATTTCTTGTTTCTTAAGATTTAGACCATCCCCAAGCAAGGTCAATTGCTAGGTCATGACCTTGCTTGGTCACACTAATCACCACTTAATTAAAAAATTATGGTGACCTTTGGAGAGAAGAGGTCAATTTGTCACCTTTGGTGGAGCAAATTGACCTACCTCATGACCTATATGTGGCGATATATGATTGGTTGACAATATTAATAATTAATAAAAAAAATATATATGAAAAAGGTTATATAATGTTGAGAGATGTAATTGGTTGAAAAGTGAAAAATGATTGAGTTGATGACCTAGGTCGTGATCTTCTGCTTGGGAGGGTAAAAGTAAGTCAAGATAAATAAAGTGGGATTAAGAGTAAAATCGGGTCGCGACCTAATTAGCGCGACCTCTGCATGGGGATGGTCTTGTAGCATACCGTTTACTCATGTAGACTTGGTAAATCGGTCAACCCGTCGAATGTAAGCCGAGTTAATTTCAGATTTGCAAGAATTCGGGCAAGTTCAATTATTATCAAATTATTTAGGAACTAGTATAGTATTTTTTAGATTTGTTTTATAAAGAAATTTTCTTTTTAAATTAATTGTATAAATTAACTATATTTTGAGTTTAATGTTATACATGTACGGAATACGTAATGTAATCTTAGTAAGAGGTATAAAACGAAAGTTTACTACCATCAAAAGACATTTTATAAGTTATTTTTATCTGAAATTGTTTTTACTTTACTGTTAAAAATAACACTATAATGTTATATCGTTATATAATATGACATAAAATAAAATTAAGTAATGTAAGATTTAATTAAAATACATATTACCTTATAACGAAAACAAGTAAAAACAGTATAATACGCATTTAAAAAGACAATTTACAAATAATTAACTAATATTTTTTTTTAATAAAGAAAATACATAAAAATTTGTTACCTCGTTTAGAAACCATATTTTGAGTCTAACTGATGAAGATAATTCAATAAAAAAGACATTTACGTAATTTTAGAGTGTAACTGATGAAGGATAACATTTATGGAAATGATTGTATACTAATAAATTAGGGATAATAAATGTTTTTTTGTAAAAGAGGTAAATATAAATGTAATATTGTTTCCATATATAGTTTTGAGAGTTATTTTCTTAGGCGGGAAAACTACTAAGAGTTTTTATTCTCTTAGTAGCAGAGGGGATAGTGCTCAATGTGCAATAATAAACATTCAGGTGGGTTAATTCGGATTTGAGTCACGTCTAGGTCTTGAATTCGTTTTGGGTCGTGTATGGGTGAGATCATTCGAGTCATGTCAATTTTAATAGGTCTAATATTATTGGTATTGTGTGAGACGGTATGATAAATTGCGATCCTCAACTTTTTTTGCCATTTTGTTACAATTGGTCTCCCTTGTGGCGGATAATTTGTGAAATAAAATGGTAACAAAATGGGTTAGTGGGAAAGGGGACCACATGAATAGTGTTGCAGAGAGAGAAAAAATGGGTACTTTGTGAGATAAAATGGTATCCGTTACTCAAGAGTGACGGATATGTACCGTCACAAACAAGAATTTGTGATTTTGTTAAATCCGTACAAAAATAAAATATTTTCCCGCCAAATAGACTTGAGACGTCCAGTCATTTTCAGCTTTTTTAATTCGGTGATATTTATTCAATTTCATTAAAACTGTTGATTGTTTTTTGGGATAATGTTTTGAAGCTGTTGGGCCATAATCCGGAGTAATAAGCGGGCATCAGTGGCCATGTGGGCCACCTCAATGGGATCCATATATTGACGCTTCAAGGGGGTCGAGGCTAGGTTGCACGTACACTCCTTTTAATCGGCGTTCCCGTGTCGGACACACGTCAAAACGTGTCTGACACTTATAAAGTCGTCTCTAACTTTCATCTTTTATTTGGGCACGTGTCCGACACGTGTCCATGGTATTTTGAGTCGTGTCCATGGTATTTGCACACACCTTCAAACGAAATCAAGCTGAATTTAAGGTAAATGACGTGAATTGTTATATGGTTGAATTTGGTGGGGAAATAAGTTGAATTAGCGGTAAATGATGTTCTTTAGACTAGTAACGTCAAGTTTTACCTTCACTTATTTAAATTTAATATTCAAATACTTTTTCAAAAATAAAGGCGCACATAAATAAATATAAAATATATATTTTATTAAAATTAAATGACGTGTCCCGTGTCCTAAATTTCATGAGATGCCGTATCGCGTGTCCGTGTCGTGTTAGTGTCCCTGTCCGTGTCGGTGCTACCTAGGGTCGAGGGAGCACTATATAATAAACTAGAGATGGAAGTGGGTCGTATACTCGTATTGTGTTGTGCACTTGTGCTCGTGTCGGTTCATCGTGTTTGGAGGGCAAAATTGTAACACTACGGATTTTATAGGCTGGTACTCGACCGAGTATGGCCTACTCGGTCGAGTAAAGTGGTTTGGGTATTCTGTTTGGCTTCTGCCCAGGAATACTCGGCCGAGTATGGGTAATACTAGAGGATACTCGGCCGAGTATACCTTATACTTGACCGAGTATCCGGCCTGACGGGTATTATTTCCGCGGGTTTGATTTAAATGATTAGAGGTTATATCGTTCGTCAGTTTCAAAAGTCATTTCTCCCCAAAAACATAAACTACGTTCATTCTCCTCTAATCATCTTCATCAATTCCAAGTCAATGGTCGTCGATTGTGGGTTCTAGCATCTCATTCCGTGTCAATCGCCGTAGTAAGTGTCTTATCCTTGTTCATCTATTGTCATTCTTATAAGTTAACAAACCCTAATTTGGTTAATTTGGGAGTCTAGGGTTCTGGTCATCATATGTTGTTGATTGTTGATTATCGTTGTTGTAAGTGATGATGTGTTACTAGTTGTGCATTTGTATGATTGATTACAGCGTAGCGGATTGCGAAAAGGTAGGGTTTCCCTACTCAGTTCTTGTGTAATTGATTTGAGATATTTGTTGTATTGTGTATGATTGTTGTCCGCTGATCATCGGATTGTTGGTGTTGTGGTGACGGTGGTGATGTGGTTGTGTTGTGACGGTGGTGGTATTGTGGCAAATGTGTTCTTGTGGTAGGTGTGATTGTGGTGGAGTCACTTGCGGGAGTGGCTTCACACCCTAGTTCGCCCTCCGTGGAACCCGTCACGGGAGGGGATGTGCACATTAAGGGACAGGGATTGTTAGTCGCTCGTTGATGAGCTGGACTAGGTGGGGATGGGCTGCGGTCACCCACTGGCGGCGAGGATTACCTGTTGCGATGGGTAATCTGGCAGGGCTACACATTTCGGTGTGTAGTCGGTTAATGTGTGAAATCGGGAGACCAGGGATGGAGGATGATCAGCCGGTTACGCTATTTGTTTGTCTTATTTGAATTATGCGTGTAGAATCGACCCCGTGTTGTTGTTTTGTAAAACCTGCGGTGATCCATTCGGGGATGGTGAGCAGATATGACAGGTAATGCAGATGTTTAGTTATGGGACAGACATGGGGAGACATCACTTCGAGTCTAGTTTCCACCATTACGAGTTTAGCCGACAATGATTTCAGTTGTATTGAAGTTCTTACCCTTTTAGTTTGAGTTGGTTTGAGATAATGTATTCGCTAACTCTTTATACTCTATATAAATGTTGTTTGGAAATTGTAACTTTGATATACTAACCTCGGGAAACCGAGATGGTAACAGCCTTTCATGCTAGGGTAGTCCTTGGTAAGGTACCTTGGTATGAAGGGGTGTTACAAAAATGGTATGTCCCGGGTACGGGAAACTGAGCTTTGTGTCGTGCTTAGTTGTCTCCGTGAAATGAAAATGGCGACGTAGGCACGACCCATGACGTGTCTTGTCGTGTCGTGCTTGGGCGTATCCAAGCAATTCCTTCACTTTAGCCTTATTTCTCTGTATTTCGGACTTGCCTAATAAGCGTGGAGTGTCTGGGCTAGACATGGTCTTCTTTCTCAAACTTTCGGCTAAGGCATGGGTCACAGCCCATGATATGTCGTATCATGTTGGGCCGTTTCAAACCCGTGTCACACTAAAATGCGCCACAAGCCATGTTGGGGCGTGCCACTCGAACAACTCGTATGCCCACTTTCATCTCTATATATGACTACAATATTAAATACGACTCGGGTTGAATCAAGACGGTTCAAATATATGAACATAAGACAAGTCGCACAAAGGATATTCAAGATTCGAATGGGCTCCACCGTTTTGAAATGGTCCATTGGTTTGACCCGCCCAATTTAATGGTTCTTCCATGACATGCAACCAAATAAGCTTTATCCCTACCCTAGTAAGCTTCTACGTGGGACATACGAATTTGAAATGTATTAACCTTTAGCAGGTTTCTTTTGTAACGGGTATATCCGTCACAAGATTACAACTGGTCAAGTACTATCTATGTAATAGATAAGATAAAATAGATTGTAGTTTTTTAGACACTCTATTTAAGTATTTATATCTTATCTATCCACGTAGATAGTAAATACTTAACCCGTCGCAACTTACACCGAATATGGAATTTGAATTTGTGATTGACCATTACTACCATATACGGAGTAGTAATGTTGGTTTGGATCTAGTCAGTGACACTACTAGGAAAATTAGTGGGTAGGGTCTTAAGTATTAAGTTTTAGATTGTTTTTTTTTGACAAAAGCTTGAGAATTGAAGATTATAATTATTGAGGTTTTATATACTCCGTAGTAAACTAGTAAAAGAATTAAATACACTTGTATTTCATATGGTAAAAGTACAGGAATGTCAAAAGTAATGAGGTAGGTCTAAAGATAAGGCTCTATTTTTAGAGTTATAGTCACTTTTTAAATTTAGCTCAGACCTTATAAGTTAATTTCATAAAAGTTTTGATTATATAAGTTCAATTTAAATCTTATAAATTCGCTTTTGAAAAACTCAGTTTCATATATGTTTAATTCCTGCCCGTTTTATTATAACTCATGTATTATAAAATCAACTCAGAAAAAATCAGCTCTTAGTCCTCGGATCCTATCCATAGGAAAGTGTTCATCATGAAATAATGCTATTCCTCATTAATATGAAGATTGAAGAGTATTAAAATATGGCTTTAAATTAGAAAGTAAATATTTTACTAGTAGCTAATTGGTTGGTTAAACTACTTCCAATTAATGAAATGTGCGTATGAGTAATATTGAAATGGCACACCCAAAATTTGGGCTCTACTTTAATTTGGAACATTAATTGTCATTTACTTCCTCCATTCAACTCCACTCTACCATTTTGCTTTTTCACATTTACCAACGCGTGTTTTAAGCGGTAAATATCGTTAGCTACGTATTTGCAAAAATTATAAAAGTTAGATATTTTTAATGTACTCGTAAAGACGAGTCAAACAAGATCACACATGAATATATTTTCATTTATGTATTGAGAGAAAATCGAGATTGAATATGCACTTGTGAATAGTGTAGAAAATGGAAATAGGTAGAGTGGAGTTGAATAGAGGAAGTATCTATTTGAATATTACGGGTGACCAAAATGTGCATAAAAACATCCTTTATAGTGAGATTACTATAGTTGTTATTTTTAAAACATATTTAAATAATAAAAAAAATATACATTAGATTGCTTCACTAGATTATCATTTTACAAATCACATATATAGTTGGAAATAATGATCATTGGAGTTGGATATGAGGATGAAAAGTGAGAGATATAAACTTAACTTCATTGCACACCGCTATTGTATAATTCCTGTGTAATCGACTTACAAGATAATCTAAATTTTTACAAACACTTACTTAAAGTTTAATAAGGATTAATAAGGAGTATTACTTAACTTATTTCAATCCTAAAGTAAATATTTCCGTCTTTAAAATTTACAACCGATAAAAAAATACTTTAAACCATCCCTCAATCCTCACAAGCCCACCTTGTTAACATCCCTTAACCATTATTTAATCTCTCAAATCTATCCATGTCTAGTTATCTATCCACAATATTTTTTTGGGAAAATGCACGCGGTGCCCTTCAACTTTGATGTTTTGTCCGAAATACCCAATTTTTTTATCTAGAGAACTTTATAACTCCTGTTTACGAAATCAGACAGTGACGATTTTTTTTCCAAATTGATTATCATTTCGAGAACTACGACTTGAAAAAAAAATTTGTCGAGTTTGGAATTCGTGAATGAGAGATATGGTCACTCAAAGTTTGTTCATTAAAAAAAACTTTGACGTACAAAAACTCCTAGCTACGGGATCCAAATACGATAATTTTTTTTTCAAATCGTAATTCTCGAAAAGATAATCGATTTGAAAAAAAAAATTATCATTTTCTAAAACTCGTAGACACGAATTATAGCCTCTTGAAGATTTCCGGAACATAAAATTGGGTATTTGAAAGAAAATCGAAATTGAGCAAGACGTGCGTTTTTCGCGCATTTTTTTTTTTTTTTTTTTTTTTTTTTTTTTTTTTTGGCTTTAAACAACTCCACAAATTACTCAAATTGTTTAAATTTCAAATTTCCTCTCTACTTTGTAAAGTGGGTCCCCCACTTCCACCTCAATCCAATAAAGCAGCTACAAACTTCCACTATAAAGCTTCCCTCCTCATTCCACGCCATTCTCCCCTCATTACTTTTCTTCCCAATTTTACCCTTCCTCTCTCTAAAACCATACAAAATTCACCGTATTAACAATGGCAGACATCAAAGAAGCTGAAAACGCAGCGTTTTGGCTCCCACCTCATTTCCTGACTGAAGAAAAACCCTCCAACGACCCGAAAATGAACCCAAAATCCTATGATTTGTTCGACTCCGGGTTCTGGTCTGACCCGTTTGAGTCTCCTGATTACGACGAAAACATTAACCAAAACGACGACGCTTTGCTCCTTTCTCACTTAACCCGTCACTTCTCTCACACTTCTCTCCATAACAACAAATCCACCACCCCTGAGGTATACATTTAAACATATACTTCAACCGTCTCGATCATTTGTTTACTTTTTTAATTCCTTATGACGGAATATACTTTTAACTAACTTTTGTTAATTTTAACTTAATTTTGTAGAAACCGCGGTTATATTCGACGTCACCACAGTCGACTCTATCCGGATTCGGGTCGGGCAACGGTCGAAGCGGATATTCGAGTAACGGAAGTCCAACTGGACCGTCACCGCCGTTAACTCCGAATCTCAAAAACGACGCCGCATGGGACTTGTTATATGAAGCAGCTGGGGAAGTTGCTCGTCTTAAGATAAACGCCATGGCAGCACAAATGAACAACAATAGAGGACTCCTCGGCGCTCCACGTCACACTTCGTGCTTCGAACCGTCTCGTCATCACCACCTCAATGCTTATAACAACCAGGTATAACTAACTAATTAAAATCCTATTTTTTTTTATCATTTATCTATATTTATTTATATTATTTGTGATCGTATTTTAATTAAAGGTAAATAAATGAATGAGACGGATTGTGTGTAATGTTTTAGGAGCTGAAATGGACTCAGAAGAGTAACAATTGCGAGTGTGGTTACCTCCAGCCTCGGCGAAGCAGCGGTGTTGCATGGATTCAATCGCAACCGAATCATCACCGTAACCAACACCGTCCAACGGTGGTGGCGAATAGCATGTATCAAGGGAGGTCTGGTATGGTGGGGCCTACAATGGAAGGAGTCAAGCCACGGTCAACGGGGACT
This sequence comes from Silene latifolia, assembly GCF_048544455.1. Taxonomy (NCBI): domain Eukaryota; kingdom Viridiplantae; phylum Streptophyta; class Magnoliopsida; order Caryophyllales; family Caryophyllaceae; genus Silene; species Silene latifolia. The sequence goes on along the minus strand of NC_133536.1, from coordinate 204,965,105 downwards.
GGAGTATTCCTTCCACGTAGGATTTCCACCTCACCACCGCCTCGGCCACGTAACTATCAACAACAACCACAACCACAACGCTCTGTATTACGCGTTAAACCAACTGGTAAATAAATACTGTCTTCTTCTGCTTCAATTTCTCCTTTTTAATTGGTCAATTTTTTATTTTGTCGTTTTGTAACCGTTTATTTATGCAATGGACCGTGGCGTAATCAGTATATGTAGGGAGTAGTTAATAATTCAGTTGAAAATGTTAATTCTTGTGATGTCTTGTGACGTGTGACAACTGTTTAAACAGTTTGTCTCATTAAAGACGGTCACAAGGTGAAGACGGATAGAGGTCATTTGCATTTTGTGAAAATGACACGATTCGTGTTCAGCTTATGATAAATAGTATAGGTCTTCAACGAGAATTTGTGCTGTTTAAAATAATGAGAAAAGAAAAAGTGGTTATTAGATATCACAAGTAGATTTTCGTCACAAGGAAAAAAATATCGGAGAATAGTAGATTTTAATTTACTTTTAATTTTGAAGATTTTAATTGATCATTTAATAATGGGAATTACTTTTGATGTTATACAGTTGCGATACCAGACAGATATGAGGAAGCTAATCAGAATTTCCAATCGAGATTAACCGCCGCTAAATTCCCTACTGATCATGGTAATTATGATATTTTTATGCTAATTAAACTGTTAATTAACGATTAATTTTTGTTAAATTTTAGTGATTTTAGTATAATTAATAACAGAACAAATGTAAAAAAATGCAGAGATTATGTGGGCAAGGAGGAATGTAATATTGGGGCAGCAGAGAAAGACAGAGACCAAGACTACTGCAACAATGGTGGGCCAGGGTCAGGAATTAAGTCTGCCTAATGACTGGACTTATTGATTAATTACCTTAATTAATTATTATTTTTATAATAATTAGTCAATTAGTCATACTATTGGAAGTGTTGGTGTTTTGTTGGTGAAGGGGAGATGGAGTTTTAGGTTTGTTAGGTATAGAATATAGAGTCTCATAGTTAGTAGGATGTGTTGATCAAATTCCAAAGAGGGAAAGGGAAAGGGAAAGGGAAATGGATGACGAATTCAATAAGTTTATGGTATAAGCTAATTAGGTCGTACTGAGTCTCGGTATAACATATTTATAAATAATGTTGGATTATTTCGGTATTGTGGTTGTTACTTTGAAAAAGAAAAAGTGGTGTGGATTGAAGGAGTATGATGAAGATCCTGAGTTCTTTTGTGATTTTGAATTGGTTTATTGGTTTTTAATTACTTTAAGAAGAAATTTAGCTTTTGGTGGCCCTTTTTTTGTGATGGGTGTTTAGAGGAAGAAGGATACTTAGGTAGAAAATGGAGGTTTAATTAAATAATTTACATTTCTGGTTGTAATAATAATAGTAATAATAATAATAATAATAATAATAATGTTTGAGGTAAATTAGGATTGGGAAATTAGCAAGGGTTGTTTTTGTATGGGAAACTTCCCTTGGCATTTCTTTGATGTAATACCCCTTTGATGGGCTTATATAATTCAGATAAATTGTAGCTACATTTAAATTTCTTCTGTGTTTTTCGTATGATTATTGGTCATTTATTTATTTCGCTATCACAAAAAAATAATTCGGATTCTCTTCATTTTCTCTTCTCTTCATTTCCTTTCAACAATGTAATTTTGAAATGATCTAACAGTCACTCTTTCAAATATGAATGATGATACAAAGAAGACAACATATAAAATTAATGTTATTCGAGGAAATATATCGCTCCATTTTCAGGATCCTAATCAGCTACAAATGAAGCATTTACTCAAAAGTACCACATGTCTATTTGATGACAAAATGTAGTTAATGTATACTCCCTCCATTCAACTTCACATGGCCATTATGTTTTATCACATTTGTCAACGCTACTTTTACGCGGCAAATATCTTTACTTATGTATTTGCAAAAATTATAAAAGTTAGTTATTTTTAATGTACTTTTAAAGACGAATCAAATAAGATATCACATGAATATATTTTCACTTATGTATCGAGAGAAAATTGAAGTTGAATGTTGGCTTGTGAATAGTGTGCAAAAGAGATAATGACCTTGTGAAGTTAAACGGAGAAAGTATAATGTGTTGTATATTTTAACAAAAATAATACACAATAAATATTTGATTTATATTCTTTTTTAAAAAATATATATATATTTATGTTACTGATTTTCCGTTTCTAAACTAAAGGTCAAACATTCTCATTTAATTTCCAAATTCAATGTTACAAACGTTTTTCCATTGACCATATTTGCTAATGGATTGCTTTGGTCTATGATCATTAATGTTTAATAGCCTAATAAATCTACTATATTCTAATAGCTTTGCCGTTTTGTGGACTAACGTCTTTTTGGGATTAATACTACAATTTACTTTGATCTTTGTGTAACGTTATTATTCTTTGACGTTTTTAACTCCACCAAATATGTATATATATGGTTATATGGACAGCTTTTTTGGTGTGTGTGAAAATACATATGATCTTTACAAAAATTAAAAAAAGACAATATTCTCCCAAAGTTTTTACAAATTGTCAAGTGTTCCTTGTGTGTGAGCTTCTCCTCTTTTATATGCAGATAAGAGAGTATTATTATCGTTGGGGTTTTATCCTGGGGACGACGCGCTATTAACTCTCTGCAATTATTTGAGGGCGTGAATCGTCTTGAGGAGAGCTGATTTATTACGCGACTCTCCAACAAATTTCCAGGTGGTTTTATTATAGTACCGGTCCGTCTTCCTTATCAATCGGAGTTTTTTCCAACATAATGCATTGTTATGTGGAAGCGTTGATGTCTCTTGTTGACCTCTGTAGTATTTATGTCCAGGATGATATCTCTTGTTGGACTTTGTTACATCCGTGTACACGATCAATACATAGTACGATATTATCTGTTTGGAGTCAAATTCACACGAATATACTCTTGGCTCATTTTCAAAATGACAAAGTACTACTATAGTTGGTGGCCACTAATAAAGATATTCTTGAATCATTACACTACCAACGTAAGATATGACTTTGCACCATAATGAATGTTGATCGAGTTCATAAAATAGGTCAAATCCAAAGAAATATTAGCCAAGTTTATGAATTGGGTCAAATTCAAGAAAAAATTGTCTCATTGTAAACGGATATATATGTCTAAAGATATACACGAGTCAAATATATCACCACTTTCATAATAAGATAACCCCAACTAACCTACTTTTTATTTGTTTTATTATGAAAGTGGTGAAATATTTGACCGTCTTTAATTTTAGATGGATAGTGTCCGTCTAAACTGAGATTTTACTTTAAAAAAAATGTAACCAAGTAAGAAACCAAATTAGATTATCCCAAATTGGGCCCTTGGACAAACAATGTTTCATGTTTGTTCCTTTTTTCTTTAGAATTTTTCAAATAAATTTAGAATGAACTTTGGTCTTTTGGGTACTATAAATTCAGATAAAGACATCCTGGAAGGCAGTGTTGTTATTGTTGCTGGTTTTTTTTTTTTCTTTTTCTGTGTTGACTTGGTCAAACACTAGACGTTTTAATACACTTTCTCAGAGGAGTTTTACATTTGTAAAATGTAGATACACACTTCTACACTTGTAAGAGCTGTAACTGTTCCATATATGTATGTATATATATATGCATTGGATACTCGCATGCTTTAAATCTTTAATACTATACATACATAGATTTTGGCATGGGTGTCCGAAATTTATTTTTAGGCGTGCAAGCAATTATGTCCTTTTTACCATTTCAATAACTTGTCGTTTTAATGCCAATAAAGAATACCAAGTCGAAATTTTTGAGAATTACCATGATGAAATGTTCTTATAATATAAAATAAATTTTTTGGGAATTACCTTCAAGTATTTGTGTAAATGTTATGCTAATGGAAGGGGGTGTGAGGATATGATGTTTATTTCGAGAGTGGGCAAGAAAACCCGAGAAGGGTTTTCAGAGTACGAAGGAGTTTTTAAGGGTGATGGAGAATTTATCGGACGTTGGAGTTGAGTATCGAAATGGATGGTGTAATGGAGGTGGATGAGTGAGAATTTATCGAACATTATTATTGCACATGATGCCGTAACAACTAACTAACGCGATATCTCAATTGAAACCTTAAAGTAGTGATTCTGGCTTAACCAGGAGTTCTGATCTATACCTAAACCAATAACTGATAGTAATATGATCTAATGATCTAATCCCATAATTTAAGCCAACTTTTTTACCATAGAAAGGTAATTTAGGAGGATCATTTGACGATCGACCAACTGTCTTGACAGTTAGAAATAATAATAATAATAATAATAATAAGTATGGGGATTTGTGCGCAATAGCGGGTTATGGTTTCCTTCCTTTCTCCTTCTCTTCACTTGGGGAGCTGGGGTCGGATGTTGTTGCCTTGCTCAAGCGGATCCAGAAATTCTCTGTATCTCAGGATGCGGGGGCTCGGGTGGCCGCTTACATTTTTACTAGACTTAGCTTTCTTTGTTCTTTGAAGGGTGTGGGAGCCCACTTGTTTCTCGGCTCCCCACCAATTTCATGTAAACTTTTATTCTTATTTTAATGAAAGGCTGCACGCAATAAAAAAAAAAAAAAAAAAAAAAAAAAAAAAAAAAATAATAATAATAATAATAATACTCCAAAAGCACTAAACTAACACTATAGCTCAAGATCCAATGCCTGAATTCACCTTTAACAGACATGCAAAGCTTGTTCGTTCTCATTTGTTTGATTGAGTTTAATTTATGCATTCATTCATGATTCATATGTAATTATTCTCCTGTTCAAATTTGAAAAAGCTAAGACTGTTAATTATATGCATTTAAATCTTATCTGCTGCGGTGTCATCAACCTGAATATTCTGAATCTCCTCGTTAAAAAGTTACGATACCATGCATATATCACAAATTGTGATTTCAGACGGTGATTTTCGTCTGAATTCTAAAGCCTTTAGATGAGCCATAGCCCATATATGAACATTTTATGGTTAGAGGTGACCATTTTCTAACCATTAAAATATAAAATTGTCACATAATGGTTATATCTGACCATAAAATGAACACATGCCCATTTGAAGACTTAAGACGAAAACGACTGTTTGAAGGGAGACCTCGTGTGCATTACTACATAATTGCATATATACTACAATTTACATACGTATGGTGGCATGCAGTGTGTATGAAAGTACAAGTGATGTTCATTATCTTGACACAAATTTCGAATCTGTTTTACTTTACTAATTACTTAGAAGTTTTGAGATCATCATCAGAAAATGATATGTAGTTATTTAAACGATTTTACAGTTGTGTTATTCGAAAGTCACATATAATTAATAGAATGAAACATCTCTATAAAAAGAGTATCCGTTACTATACTAGGTTTGTGATATACGAATTAATATCCTTAATTTATAACTTAGGTCTTGGTTTTTTAAGCTAAAATGAGTTCAATTAAACTGAATAGATGAGTTGAGCTGAGCTGAACTGAACTGAATTGAACTAAATGAATTGCAATTATAAGTTAGAAAGAACGAGATCTTAATACATTATTTTAGACGGCCGGTTGTAGACGATTATCTCAAAAGATAATTTTGTCTCTCTTAGCTAGTCCTCTAATTAACTTATTGCATAGATTAGATTATTGGGAACTTTGTTGTATACATAGTGGCATAAAACAAGGTGATTAGCCCTGTTTTAAGCAACATTCTTGGTCATAATCATCTGTTGTTTAGTTAAGATTGTCGGCAATCAACTAGGTTTGTTTAATTCTAATTTGAATAATTAATTATTAAGTTGTGGATAAACAATAATTAATTAAATGTTGACAAATTGAAAGTATTAAACTATTTTAATTTTGATAATAATTGAACCCATTTCGTAAATTCTTGCCAACGTTCTTCTCCTTTTGCCACTCTCCAAGCCTACACATACATAATGCTTCTATTGCACATGCACCAACATATATTTTTTATACGTGCATAAGTGCATTTCTTATCGTTTTGGCTTGGTTCACTTAATTGTTGACAAATTTTTGGTTAATGGAAATTAATTTATAGAATATAATGTTTTGAATTCATGGATTATTTATCATAATGAAATTATTCACTATACGGCTACTTCGTTCGGTGTACCGAATAATTTAATTTTATTTGTCATTAGGAATATTTTTTTTCTATTTCCTACAATTTAACTATATTAGGTTTAAAATTAAAACTTCAACGAGTAATATAAAAAAAAGGAAGAAATGTTTGTGTCGTTTATCGTACATTCGTACTTTTTAATTCTATAGATATACGAAAATAAATTTCATTTCTAAATCAATAGAATTTTCAATATTATGCTCTCCAAATGAGGATATCGTTACTAATAACGTCACAAGCCAAAATAAAAAATCTTCTCTATATCGGAGAGACGCGCACACCACACTACATTGACATCATATGACAATCACAAGTGTTAGAAATATATTATAATCAAGAATTATCATAAATTCATCAGTTGATGATAATGCCACCAATAAGAAAAAAATTCTCTAAACCGGAGAGACGCTTACGCCACACTTCATTGGGCATCATAGGGCAATCAAAAGTGTTAAAACATGTATATTATGATCATGAATTATCATAATTCATAAAAATATCCTATACAAAAGTGTTAAAACATCATACACTATTAGCTATACTACTACATCTTTCTTTAACAATAATGTTGCATCACATAGTAAATTAGATAATGGATATATTCTTATTTTAGACGGACACTATCCGTTTAAAGCTGTTGATGGATAGTGGCTCTCTCACAAAATGCAAGTGGGAGGGTAAGTGGGGTATCCATATCAACCCACTTACACTATCTACTCTCGTTTTATGAGAGAGACATTATCTATTTACAGCTTTAAACGAGTAGCGTCGATCTACAATAATACAATAAGACGGATGGTTGATAATGATAATTGGTGATGCGACAAGATCCTTTGCTTGTGAACTTAGTAAACGGAATTATTATCCCATTTGCTTCCTCTCCAATTTAAGCTCATACCTATCCGTCAATTGCGTCTTACTTATTATTCATATCCCCAAATGGGTTAGGTCCACATTTTAATCTACTGGTCCGATGGGCTCAGATGTTTTCATGTCTCTTTCATCTTATTTTATCTTTATTAAAAGAAGAACATTTAAAACCCTCACATTAACCCATCTCATCACAATATATGTATATTCTACATTCGAAGTTGATTTTGACGTGATTTCACCCCAAGTTATGAGGAAAAATTCTTGTGTACTCTGGGAGTACCGTACTCCTTACACCTAGGTTATTATTATATTCTATTTGGTGGATTAGTTGTAAGTGTAAGGAGTACGGTACTCCCGGAGGACGTAAGAATTTTTCAGTTATGAGCATCACCTCTCATAACAACAAGGATCCTCTCCATTTCTTTCCTCTCTATTTCCTCTTACAAACTCATTTAATAATATTATCTCCTCTATACCCTATTAAACCTTTATTTTTATGCATAAATCGTAAACCGTTTGATATTGACCAGATACAATTTGGACCGTTGATAGAGAATGGCCTCTCCATTTCTTTTTAGGGAATGAAGATGATTTTGACTCCTCTCATAAGTCATGACTTTTTTTTAACTTAAATTAGTTGACATCTACAAATTATCGATTGATCATGTTGAAGAAATATCATCCAATTGGAATGTAGGAGTCTTTTTCACCGGCTTACATAATTTGAAACAATTATAAAGTTAGGGAGTTAGTAATAGTCGTTGTCTTCGCGGAATAATGAAAACTTTGAAATTTAAATTAAGTCCTTATATGAAGAAGTTTAACCAATGATTTGCTTGAGATTGACTAGTTTGAGTATTTAGCTTAATAAGTCAAATTGGAAAATGAAATATGAAGAACTAAAATAGCAACAATTATTATGTGACAGACAAAAAGTGATCATTTTATGATAAATAGTGAGTAGTGATTATTTTATATTAAAAAATGGTCACTTTATTAAAACAAATTAAAATAGATTATTTTAATATTAAATGATCATTTTTTATTATAAACTAAGGATGCTGATTTTCGCAGTACATATTTTACTCATCGCAGTACACTATTGACAATTATACCCCTTTTATTCCCCCCCCCCCTCATTTTCTCTCTCTAATATCTTTCTAACTTATTCTCTCTAATTAAACACACCTATTTTCCATTGATAAATTAAGTAGTGTGTTCATAACTTTTTCACTTCATTGAAAATTTATTTTTACAAACACATAATTGATAAATAACTTTTACAAACGCATATATTGCATTCATAAACGGAATACTAAATTGAAAAAAGATGAAAAAAAGATCTAATTAAACTAACACCACCTATGCTGCTCACCTTTCTCTTCCTCTTGTAACGCTGTATTCATAGTCGCAGATTTCACCCAATTAAATTGATAATGTAAAGTTATCTTGGCCTTTAGATTTACTCAAGGGGCAAGCTTCTATTTCTAATACGTAATACGTAAGTAGATTTCTAATGCGTTTGATGGGACAATGGGACATGATAGTTTGAGTTCTAAATTGCATTTGAATGTTACGTGTTTCTTTGATAAGTAGATTTTCAAAGTAAATGATTGTAATATCTTTGAGAATTGAATATAAACGATGATTTTTCAATTAATTTCAGCATAAACCCTAATTAAAAAAGATACAAAATTATAATAGAGTCAATTTGATTATTAATGATAATGTGTTACTGAATTAAATACTTGCTCCATACTCGAATAATCATTCATAATTGAAGAATTTTAAGGGGATGAAGAAAGTTAAGGATTTAACCACAGGGAGAAATTAGAGAGAATTAGGTTTGTGTTTTTTAGCCAAGGGTAAAGGAATGGAAAATTTAGTGCAAAAAGTACTGTAATAAGTAAAATACGTACTGCGAAAATAAATTACGTAAACTAATCATGTTCTAAATGATCGCAGGTTGATAATCTAATTTGCGGCAAATAAAGTTGTGATATCTCACATGATTAATTATCATCATTAAGAAATATTGTTTTTTTTTTTTTTTTTTTTTTTTTTGGCAGCTGTAAAACAAGTTCTACCTATACATATGGCAATTGACTCATTTGGTCAAGTGCGCTTATTTTAATAAAAACATAACCTAAAGCAACAAAGTAAAAGTAACTGCATTGGGTAAACGAAGCGTGTTGATGGTGTGTGGACTACCAACACAATGATCATCATCCAAATCAATCTTGAAGTGGCAATCAGAACTCGCCACAAACTCGAACAAAACCTTACTCTTTTTTGTCAACGGTGCTTCGGAGAAATACCTGCAACAAGACACAAAAATGTGTCTTGGAGATTCATCCCCTAGGCTATAAGACACAACTCCTGGAAACCAACGAGACCCTTGAACCGTCGAGGCTGAGCAAAGTGTACTTACGCCACTAGGACGTAGAAAGGAAAAGCGGAAAGCATACCACGAAAGTCTGCCTCCAAAGGAGAAAAAACTCCTACACTCCGAAACACAAACCCAACAGACAAGTACCTTGTAGCCAAGAAACGTGAGTAAGTAGATTGGTAGTAAAATAAGAGCCACTTTGTTGATCAACCTCCTAACCAACATCATCTCAGAAGGATAAATAGAGATGGGCACAACACAAGCCGAATGCAGAATTACCCTTACCCTTATTGGGATTATGACGGCTAAAATTATTCGGAAGAACATAAAAAGACTGAAAGAAAATTTAAAAACCATGAGCTTGTAGAAGAGACCACCGCAGCCAACCAAACCAACACAGATTCCAGACCCCTACTCGACCCAACCATGACACTTCACATACCCCAAACCTTCAACCGTAAACTCATTCCAGACGAACCGACAGACCCAACGACCACCCAAACTGATCGGTCAACACAGTGACCACAATAGACCAAATCAAACCACGATTCTCCAAAACAGCCTCCCGAGGCCACAGCCTCACATGCAACAAGACCAACAAAGTCCAACGAAGATAACAGACCATAAAACCGCCAAAAACAACCGTAAACCTGACAAGGGACAGACAAAGCAAAGAACCGATAGGTGGGGGAAATGGGGGGATCACCAATCGGTCCCAAACTGCAACTGACACCCCAGACAACGGACCGATTGATGGGGGAAATGGGGGGATCACCAATCGGTCTGCAACTGACACACCAGACGACGGACCAATTGGTGGGGGAAAAGGGGGGATCACCAATCGGTCCAAAACTGACCCGAAAAGCAAAGCTCATCGACACAACACAACAAAGACTGCCGGACTTAACAACACCAAAACCGACCACAAAAACATTAAAAACCTAGGACAAAGGCCTTACCAGGGGGTGGGGAAAGGGGCGAGGGGTAGGGGAAACACCCCCTGACCAAGGGTGCATGCAAGACTGGCGCAGACAAGGCGGAGAATCGGAAGAAGAGAAGAAAATTGGATCAACAAGGCAATACTACACAACCAATCAGTCGGCCGATCATCAAAAAAACTCGTAGGAACGAGAGCCACGGCGGAAGAACAGGGTGAAGGGCCGAATCCGCCGGAGATAAGCCATGAAAGAGCCCATCTCCGGCGGAGGTTAGGGGAGAAAAAAGGAGGAAGTGTGTGGGAGGCGGAGGCGGCGGATCAAAATAAGGAATTAGGGTTTTTTTGGTTTAGAGAGAAGGGGGAGAAAAGTAGAGCCTTTTTATTCATGGAATATTGGAATTCATGGGTATTAAGAAATATTGGAATAACCAATAATAACATTCCAATTACAAATGTCAAACGTTGTCCCATAACGAACGAGCAGCCCATCATTAGCCTGTCTACCATAGCGTGCTAGATAGCAATCATGTTAGTTCATATGGAGCATTTGAACATTATGATTATACTTCCTCCATTCAACTCCACCCTACCACTTTCTTTTTTCACGTTTGTCAACGCGTGTTTTACGCGTTAAATATCGTTAGCTACGTATTTGCAAAAAATATAAAAGTTAGATATTTTTAATATACTCGTAAAGACGAATCAAACAAGATCCCACATGAATATATTTCCACTTACGTATCGAGAGAAAATCGAAATTGAACACACAAATGTGAATAGTGTACGAAAGGGAAATAAGTAGAGTGGAGTTGAATGGAGGAAGTACAACGTAGTACGTAGGACCGTTTTACATTGTAAAATAATTTTATTATATAAAAAGATAACGTATTTATTAGTAATAAATAAACAGTCTTTTTATAAATGAGGGACGTCTCGTGATATAAGACCTTCTTATACTATAATTTGTGTATGATTATTAATAATAATCCTAAATTGTGGACCTCAGCCCCCAGGGACAAAATAAGACCATAATTCAGTTTCACTAGTTCTCTACAGAATATTTACGTACAGTAACGGAGTCAGGATTTAAACTTGGTGGGCGAAAAAATTTAGGGGGGACGAACAAATAATGATCTAAGGTACATTTGAAAAAAAATCGAAAAATTTAATTAAAAAACTTGAAATTTTCATCCGTCAGGAGGGACGACCGCATCCGCTAACTCCCCTAGCTCCACCACTATTTACGTATAAGTCTATGAGAAAACCATAACACAGTTACACAACAGATGTCAACTAGCTTTATTGGTAAAGTCCTGAGAAGTAATTCACTAATCCTCACGACATGGGTTTAAATTTCGTCGACAACGATTCACCTTTGTGACTCGCTTAAAAAAAAAAAAAAAAAAAAAAAAAGACTACCCAAATTGTCACTTACTACTTTGGGCCTGATAATGGCTGTCCAAAAATTCTTTCTAGTTTTAAGCCCATCCCTCACCACTTTTTCACATAGTGGATTGGGCTTAAAGCAAACAATTTGTGCTCGTTATCTGATAAATGCTCAGTTGCTAATTTGTGTACAATTTGTGTCATAATACACTCATAAGTCGTAACTCGCAAGTATTTTTGAATTTAGCACAAAGATTAAAAAGAGGGGAGGAGATTATTTGTCGATGATGTTATTAAGTGACATATGGATAGTAGGTTACGTAAATGATCCAATTATCATTCAAAAATATTCCAAATATAAAAAGGTATAAATGAGACACCCATAAATGAAATAGGTAAACAAATGACCATGACGACAATGATCATTCAAGATAATCATATTTGGGGATGCGGAAATTCTTTAATATTTTTCTGTTCCAATCATTTATTTACCTTTGGTTTTGCACAAAGATCAAGGAAAGAGCCAAAGGGGAGGACGTCAATTATAGGAGGACAATTGGACCAAATTGAATGTGCAGGACATAATTGCTAACCAAAACTATTCTCAAAATAGAAAAAGTACAATGGAGCGAAACACCCAAAATGAAAAATGTAAACAAATAACTGGAATGGTAGGAGTTCTTTTTAAATTAATGTAAACAATTTTATTAGTTATACAATTCATGTTGAAAAATAGAATTTGAGAAATCCCAAAAATATTGCAAGCAAAAATAGGACAATTTTTAAAAATAGAGAGTAAGGGGGTGTTTGATCGCGTGTGGGGTATGAGTTTGGAATCAGGAATAATACCCAGGTGGTATGGATTTGGAACTTGATTGCTCATACCTTGTGTTTGTTTCAGTTTTAGATGAAATAGGGTTGAACTTTATCAAAATTTAAAACATCTAAAACACAACATTAAAAATAATTAATTTTTATATTAAAACTCATGAAAATAAAGATTTGATCAGATAAATGAAAAAAAATAATTTAAAATGTTCCATATAAGTATTATCCCGAATAAAGGAGGAGGGTTATAGTTGAGCCTCAATCAAAACCTTAAGGTGATGGTTGAGGCCCAACTACTATAATTATTTCTATTACGCTCCCCCATTCAAATGATCATTGGGTTTTAAGAGTGGTTAGTGCACAAGCTTTCGTGTACCGTGGGTTGAAATTCCACTTCGTGAGTTATTGAAATTGTCATGCATGATTCGAACCTTTGATCACGCTGACTCTGATACATGATAGATGAACCATCTCAACCAAAACCTTAAGGTGATGGTTGGGGCTCAACTACTATAATTATTCCCTATTAATCCCTATGGATAATTTATACTTATTTTATTTAATGAGAGATATAAAGTAAATGTAAACTATTAATTGGGACGAGGATATTAATCTTAAAGTTAAGACAAAGTAAAATGCATAATTGAAAAGAAAAATTCATATACACCCGTGTCACTATGTGAGATGATAGTTAACACATTTTAATTAAAACAGATAACTCGTTCTTAAAAAACTAGCTGTGTTGTTGTAGTTAGACCTGCCAACCAAAACCTTACCCCGACTCGACCCAGTTTTTCAGGGCCAAAGACTCGTCAATCTTGACCCGCATTCCGAAATGACACATTATTTTAGGATCGAAATCCGATCCGACCCATTTGACTCGATGGATCAAAGATAAATAAAAAATATTATTAAAATATTGATGTTTTTATATTTTATTTAAAATAATAAATAGAAAAGTAGTTATTTTAATATTTTAAATGAAAAAATTAATTAAAATTCAATTTTATTTCATTTTTATTTCATTTAATAATAAATTAATTTGTTATAATAATTTTATTTTTATAAATCTCTTAATATAAGTATGATAAGTAGTGAATATAATTATTTTATTATTATTGTTAAGTGAATTTATTTTAAAAATATGTTTTTTTTAATTGAAAAATGGGAAAATAGAAGACGTTCTAATCATTTTTTCACCTTTATTCTGACCTTATCCAACTCGAGAGTCGTATGACCGAACTCGTATTCTGACCTAATCCACAAACCGACCCGTTTAACAGGTCTAGTTGTAGACTGTAGTGCATGTATGGTGCAGTATATGTATCCCACGTTGTATTGTGAGTGTGGGGTTGAATAGGGCATGTGAATTACTACTACACGACTATGGAAGTCTGCTGGCAGACTGCTCGTAAAGATGATGCAGTTAAGAATGTGACTGCAATGCATCCATGTCTACAACAACATGTCCATAAAATGGGATCAAGTTTTTATGGTAATAGTTGAGGCTTAACTATTATAATTATTCTATTAGAAATAAAATAAATGTAAATTATTTATTTCTAGAGAATATTACATTACGTAATTCACACCTTGAAATTTTCATCCAACTACCAATTCAAACTCCACTGTTGAACATATAAACATGTAACATGGGTTCATATCCGATTTAACATGTATTTTGAATAATTAAGCCAAGTTGACATCCTTTGTATTGTCATGTTCAAAGTCTACAATTCTAATTTCTCTTACTACGGAGTAAATAATCAAATAATCAAATAATCAAATTAAAGGCAAATAACGACAATAATTTGGGATGAATATGGAATATTATAAGAGCATTAAATTTTATGATTTGATACCAAAAATTGAGGTAGGTAAGCACACACGAGACACGACCATTCGACCAATCATTCTATCGTACTACCCGGACCTGTACTCGGGCCGGGCTAGGGCCGGGCCGGGCTGGCCAGGGGGCGGGCCGGGCTCTCCTGGTCAAACCCGGGCCAGGCCAGGGGGAAGGGACGGGGTTGGCCGGGCCGGGCTGGGATATGCTTCACCCGGGCCAGGACCAGAGGCGGGCTAAGGTCGGGCCGGGCTGGCGGGCCTTACCATTTTATTTTTTTTTATTTTTTATTTTTGCTAAATTGGCGGGCCAAGGCCGGGCCGGGCTGGAATTTCAGGACCCGGGCCAGGCCAGGGTTAACGGCGGGCTAAGGCCGGGCCGAGCCGATTCAGGCCAGGCTGCATAAAATAACGGGCTAGGGCGGGCCGGGTCCGTGCCGGGCCGGGTCAGCCCGTGCTGATGGCCAGCTCTAGTACTACCTCCTTTATTTCGTATCATACAAATAAACAGCGGACAAACAATGACGCGATCCGAAATACAATATAGATTGTGGAACTCGGCACGAAATTAACGGGTTTGGTTGAGGCTTAATAACTCATTTATATACGTGGATCAATATAAGCACGACACAAAATTTTATTGGTTTATATTTTAGGTTAAGCACTTTAAACACGAACTTGAGATAAATGACTTATTCATGAAATTAATCATAATTTTTATTCATCCTCCATAACCTAAATTATAAATATACTAACACTTTCCAAATATTGACACGATACAAAAATACGACACGAACCAGACACGAATTAACGAGTTAGGGTTGAGGCTCGATGACCCAATTTATGTAGGTGGGTTGAAACGAACACGACAGGAGATTTAATTGGCCTGGGCCGGGTTTGAGCTAAAGGGTTCATGACCAGTTTACATGTGACACGAACACGGACCCGACACGATCCCGATTTGTTTGTCAGGTCTATTAGTAAGTAGACTATGACCTTGCTTGGCACTCACCGGATTAATATTAGCAGAAATAGATTGGTAAAGCAGATTAAAAATGAAAATTGGATTGACAGGTTTGACTAGCTAGCATATTTCAATTAGCAGATTTAATAATAGTGTTTGATAATTAACGGATTTAGGTTAATAGATTGTTTTATCTATGTGTAAATGGTTGCCATATTCATTTTTCACAAACTAATAATGTGAATATGCTCGGGGGAGCACCATATTGAAAAACAATAAATTGAGCTTCAATGTACTATTTCAATATGTCATTTACCAAACACTCAAATTAGTGGATTGGGAGTCAAATATGTTAAAGGTCTTGAATATGCTGAATTCTAACAATCCGCTGTTGACCAAACACCTCATATATCATCGTTTGTATTACAACTGAGGGTATAGTTTCTTAGCTTTATAATAAAAAAAATTGAGCTTTAACTGTAAAATTTATGAGCTAGTATATTGAAAAGTTTCTAAGCTCCTTTACATAAATATTACGCTCAAAAAATTACTCCCTCCGTCCCGGTCAATTGTTGTCCTGTGATTTTGGCACAAAGACCAAGGAAAAAGGAATGGACCAATTACTAAATGTCAAGTGAAACAAATTGAGTGTGACTGATTAAATTGTTCATCAAGTTCATTCTTAAAATAAAAAGAACAACAACTCATTGAGATACCCGAATATGAAAAAGGACAATAAATGACCGGGATCGAGTGAGTATAATGGAACTAGGTTAGATTTTTTTGTGCAACCACCATATGGTATAATCCTTTTCACTCAAATAAACAATTCATACAACCTCAAAAAACTAAAACTAGAGAATCTCACCATAAAAACAAAACAAAAACAAGATCAAATTAAAGAAGCTAATCACCTCATAATCAATGGAGGAGATAGCAATGAATCAACAAAAAACCAAAGTAATTAGCCGTAAACTAATATTATTCCCTATACCATTTCAAGGTCATGTAACACCAATGCTACATCTTGCAAACTTACTTTACTCGAAATCGTTTTCAATCACCATTATCCAAACTCGATATAGTTCTTTGGATCCCAAGTGTTTTCCACATTTCACCTTTTATTCCCTCGACGATGAAGTATCCGAAAATAAGTCATTTTCCTCGGATAACCTTGTACCGGGTTTGGTTGAAATGCAAGAAAACTATAGGGAACCATTTCGGGTTTGCTTGGGTCGGGTTTTAGATGGAGTTGAACCGGGTTCAGAGCCGTTTAAGTGCTTGATTGCGGATTCATTGTGGCGGTTTCCTGGTGATGTTGCTGAAAGCTTTAACTTGCGTCGGATTGCGTTTAGGACAAGTAGCATGTCTGCCTTTGTTGTTAATGATTATCTGCCTTATTTTAAAGATAAGGGGTATTTCCTCCAAGGTAATTAATTAACTTGCATTATATTTCTTTGTTTCATTCGGACATAACCTATTTGTGTTGCTAACACAAGGATAAGGCTGCATATATCTGATCTCCCTTACCATGTAATTTGCGAGCCATTGAGGCATTGAGGTAATGTTGTGTGTATCGTATATCTCCGTTTCTATTCAACTTGCCTTTTTTTTTCTTTTTTTTTTGGTGACGAGGGACCTGCAACCGCTACCTTCGGTGTCCACTGGGTAAACCCTCAGGTGTACGTGATAGCCTGCAAACCACGTATACCAGGTAAGTCACCCGAGGGTGACAGACTCGAAGTCTATTAGGCATGGACTCAGGCCAAGAATGCTCCACACGATTTTGCTCTTGCGGAGACTTGAACCTGAGTCTCCTTTGAATTTCGCTTATTGTCAACTACCAAGTTTATTTTGCTTTTATTTTGAGATTGATTTCAATGAGTAAATTGACAATATTCGTTAAAGTGTGATGCACTGGATAACAAAGGTAAACAAATTATCGGGACAGAAGGATAACTTTTACCAAGTATAGAAATTTCATTAGTGTTACCTCAAAATAATGTTTCACCCACTCTTTCATACCTAGATGGGAACTGAAGAGGTCTTAGCCTAATGGTTAAGACGAACGTTTTGTGACTATGTCTCAAGTTCGAATCCCTTATACTAAGATACGGAGATATTGCATTGATCTTATACCTTCTTAATCAATCCGACTCCATGGGAGCCACAAGAGATCAGTGTTAGATAATTGAAATAGTCGACTTGTATTATTTATCACGGAGAAGATATATTTATAATACATTATATGAATGTTTAAATCCTTACTCAACCCGTACTCATTATGTTTCACTAAGCATTACTAAAACCTTTGAGTCATTGAGTAATGTTGTCGTCGTTGTTGTTGTTGATGTTGTATCAGGGTCTGAGCCGGAGGAGCCACTACACGAAATCCCTCCTTTCAGAGTCAAAGACCTTCCAGGAGAAGACCACCATGACATATTAGCTTTTGTAGTACATCAAACAAAGACATCTCAAGGTGTCATCTGCAATTCCTTTGAAGAACTTGAAAGTCCCTCAATCACAAGAGTTCGAGAAATCCTCTCCATTCCCGTCTATCCAATTGGTCCGCTTCACAAATACTCGCCAACTTCTGCCTCAAGTATATTGACAGAAGATCATACTTCAATATCATGGCTCGACAAACAACCACCCAATTCCGTACTCTACGTGAGTTTTGGTAGTATGGCCGCTATTAGCTCTACCGACTTTTTGGAGATAGCATGGGCATTGGCTAATTCAAAGCAACCTTTCCTATGGGTGGTTCGTCCGGGTTTGAGCCAATGTCCATTGCCAGAGGATTACATGGAAATTGTTAAAGACAGAGGCCACATTGTGAAATGGGCCCCTCAAGTCGAGGTTTTGGCCCATTCGGCTATAGGAGGGTTTTGGACTCACTGTGGATGGAACTCGACTATAGAGAGTATTTCCGAAGGTGTGCCTATGCTTTGTCTACCGTTCTTTGTCGACCAGGCTATGAATGCTAGACATGTTAGTGAAACTTGGAAGACCGGACTGGTTCTTGAAAATGGGATTCGAAGAGACGAGATAGAGAAGGGAATTAGAAGATTGATGGTGGAAGAAGAAGGTGAAGCAATGAGGAGTAGAGCTGCAAGTTTTAAGAAATTAGCAACACAATGTCTTATGGATGGTGGCTCTTCATATAAAGCTTTAGATGCCCTCATTAGCTATCTATTAGCATCTTGATTTTATTGTCACAATTCACTCATTTTCAATGCAATTTTCATTATGTTTTTTTATAAAATAACATGCCTGCATTTTTTTTAGGCAAATTTAACGAAAATAACCCAACTTTTGTTCAGTCTTCTAAAAATAACCCAACCTTTTGTTATTAATACTAATAACCCAACCTTTATATATGTCTTACAAAAATAACCAATAGTTCGCCGGCGTGAGAATCTTCGGTGAAAAGGAATCTTATTATACTAATTAAAAATCTATCTATTTCTATAAAAACAAGATATATAAAATCTCCTAAATATGCTTATGTAATCCAACGTTATAAGTCGTAACCTTCAGCCTTCCTTTTCATTATGTCAATTATTTTCTACCTTCTGAAAAAAAAAAAAAAAAAAAAAAAAAACATCAGTAGATCAGGAAAGCAGAAAAGCAAGCTTCTGGAGGTAACTTTTTCTTGTTTGTAAATGATTTAAGTTGTCGAATATTATCATTGTAGCTCCGATGAAATAAGTGAATTTTTATGCTTATGCAATTTTGGGTTTTGTAACTAACTCGTCAATGTTTTCGGACAAAAAATTCATAGGCAAAATATGGTTATGGTGAAGTTAATTTATTTCCATGGGGTCAATTTAAGAGAAATCCCAACTTGTTGTACATAGGTGGCCAATGAAAAGAACACTATGATGATCCCGATGAGTTGTGTACATTTTGGTTGTTTGATTTAGCAAAAAAATGTGGAAATTATGAAACAATTGAAGGGTTATAATTTCTTTTACCCGAAATGAGTTTAGACTGTGGATTGAGGAGGGTACAAAAGGATGATGAATGATGATGTGAGAGAGATGATACATCATGCGGCCTACTAGGTAGCCGGTAGCCTATTGGGTAGCTGTAGAAGATGAAGTGAATGTTGGGGAGGGATAGATATTGAATACCACACACATATATGCAGTAGACCTTTTTTCATGTCTTCGGCTTTCACGTGGATGAGGCTGGATCCCACATTATATTTACAATGAATTTCTCAATTTTTTTTTGTTTATGGAATGTTCTATATGTGGAAAAGATTCATTTTCACCGGAGATTCTCACGCCGGCGAACTATTGGTTATTTTTGTAAGACTTATATAAAGGTTGGGTTATTAGTATTAATAACAAAAGGTTGGGTTATTTTTAGAAGACTGAACAAATGTTGCGTTATTTTCGTTAAATTTGCCTTTTTTTTACCGTGTTTTCAATGATACATCCTCTAGCGTAGCACAAACCTAAATGTAATGTTATTTTGACGACTTTGTTAATTGCCTCGACTGGCCGTCGAGTAAAATGAGCTTGTAGGGAGCTATAGACTATAGTAGTTACAGAGTACTTGTACAAGTTTAGTTGGCAGTCTTGGCACATCGCAGCTAAATTTTCTCGATGATTATAAATATCGTGCTGTTAAAAAAACATACGAGTACTACTTACAATTTATACGTTCAGTTAGGTTTGCTCCTCAAAATTTCTCATTTTTGGACAGAAAAATGCTCCATCACTAGTCCTATTACTCCTATACTCAGGCCAAAAGGTTATCATGTCATGCCAAACGGATCTATATGCACAATTAGAATCCCAATAAATACTGATTAAAATAATTTATTAATCTAATCTTTTAGATAAAAAAAAATTCTATAACTCTATATCATTTTATAAAAAATATTTATTAAAATAATTTATTTTACAAAAAGTTTTAATATATATACCGTAAATAATAAATATAATTATAATATTAATATTGAATATTGATTAATTTTATAAAACTATACGGAGTATGTTTTAACCTTAAACTAGTTTTAAACCCGTGCAAAAAAATGCACGTATTTGCTAAGACAAATTTGAAAGAAAATCAAATATATATCAATTTTATTTAGTGCAAAAATGCACGGGTCTTTATTTTCATGACTTATATTTAACAAAATGATTTAAGATATTTATTTTGTGACTTTTTCTTATTGCCAATTGTGTTTTTTTTGCCTAAATCGAATTTTTATTTTCATGCATATTTCCATAATACGCTGCGCGTACCTATTTTATTTTTAATCATGATTCATACATGTTTTACTACTTATATTATCATTTTAAAAAAAAAATATATAAATTAAATTTACAATAAACATATTGATAGATCAATTCTTAGGAGAATTACTCTCTTCGTCTCACGCATTTGTCATTTGTTTATACAAATATGTGATCGTAGGTTAGAGTGCTTAGACCATCAAATTAAATAGAATTGGTTAAGTCGCTAAATTTGAAACAAGACGCGCAAGGGTGGAGTCTAGTGGTTAAAACTTTAGTGAAATTCCCAGAGCAAAATCTTGTGGAGCATTCTTGGTCTGAGTCCATGCCTAATAGACTTCAAGCCTGTCACCCTCGGGTGACTTACCTGGTATACATGGTTTCCAGGCTATCACGTACACCCGAGGGTTTACCTGGTATACGTGGATTCTATATAAATATAGAATCCTCTTAAAATTGCATGCTTAAGTAGTAAAAGTAATTTCATCAGTAAAGAAAAGAATTGTAGTAACATTGGATATAGTTATATGATAGTAATCACTCATTTGAATAGTAAAGTAACAATATTATCAGTGAGATTAGTGAAAGTGGTAGAAACAACAACGAGAGTAGTGAAATAATCAATATTAATGCGGGAATAGTGAAAGTAACAATAATTACGGCGGGAGTAGTGAAATTATCAATATTAATGCGGCAATAGTGACAACAATAATAATTACGGCGGGAGTAGTGAAAGTAACAATGATTACGGGCAAGTAGTGAAATATTATTACTATTGTTTCATTAATAAGAGTAAAATATTAATAGCGGGAGTAGTGAATTTGTCTCAAAATTTATTTCATCGTAATTTTAGGATATATCATAAAAAAATATATTAATGATAAATTTATTGGTTATGCAACTTTAAATAATTTTATTTAATAAAAAAACAAATTAATGGTAAGTAGAGGTAGCCCGGGCGAAGCCGGGCACCAATACTAGTGAATATATATTTACAAATTCACTAAAGATTTTTTGTAGTATGATTTATATAACTTATTCTATTTTTCATACTATGTATTTATTTCATTTAATTTTTTTAGTAAGATTTTTTTATACTTTATTTTTTTACACTCTATTAGTTCTATTGTAATATAGTGCATAATACTTTTACGAATTAACCGGGTTAAGTCTTTGAGCCGTATCTAGTAAATGGGAAAGGAAGCTTAAAAGATTAGGAAGAAATTAAAAAAATGGGAGTGGATACAAAATTTGTTGAGTTATTACTGTATGAATTTTTTTTCCCAAACAATTTGCAAAGAAAAAACGAAAAACTAACTTTTTTATTTTCAAAATTATAAAAAAAAGAAAATATAATTCGAAACAAAAAAAGTGTAGCATTTTACGTATTGGCCATTTGTCTTGGATAGTCTCCCTTAAGACAGAGGTAGCCGTTTTAATATTACAATGAGTCAAATATCATCCGAGTTAAACATTTAAGACAAATATGCATTGGAATTGTCAGTTAGTCTCCCTTTAATACACATACGTCTTGACGCTGAAATGAGACATATATCATCTCACTTTTCCATTTAGACAAATCGTTTGTTTTCTTCATGCATTCTGCTTTTGTCTTATTCATACTATTTGTCCCGTCTTAAGGTAAAGACAGATAATATACATCCATCTTAAATAAGAATTTGTCTTTGGACCGTAACGTATGTGATGTCGTGATGGGATATTGAGTCTCAAAGTTGTATGATTCACCGAGTGGAGAAGGCTAAACGTGGTTTATCTTGAATTCTTAGTCTTTTGTCATATTTTTTCATTACCCTGGTGAGATTTTATTTACATATTTTCATTTATTTTTTTGTTGTTCCATTACTTTGAGAAATTTTATTATTACTCACAGTTTTCAACAAATTTTAGTCATGTTTTATACTCATTTATTTATGTTTACTTATATATTTTGTAAATGAGTAGCATTTTTCAGGGGTTTAATGATTTTCTTTCAAAAGTTCATAAAGCAATGAACGCCAATTTTTTTAAGAGTATACTTAATTTTTCAACAACCCAACCCGACTTTTTAACCCATTTTGTTCTTGAAGTAGCTCATTTTTAACCCACTTAACCCGTTTAACTCAGTTAGGCAGGGTCGTCGGGGTCGTTGGGTTTTAACATTAAGAATGGAATGAATTCTAACTCTAGGAAGGCACAGGGTTAGAAAGTCATCATACATGTTTATAGTTGTTTGGTTCAATCCGGGAATGGGGAATAATAATGTACTGGGTGGGATGTAGTTAGAAATTTGAAGGGAGAGGTGTGTATGAGATTTCAAAGGGTTAGAATGAGTTATAATCTATCATGTATCTAACTCCATTCCAAACTGCTCCAACCAATCTATTCCAAAAGTTCCAACCAAACACCCCCTTAATTCCTTAACCTGACGAAGCTTTAATAAACTATTAACCCTAAATTATTTTAATGATTCCTACTTTTAAACGGTTGATTAGATATTATTAAGTCAACCAAACGAAATCATGGCTAATTTAAATAAATGTGTTAGTCGTGCCGTGTTTGTGTCGAATTACCTCAACCTTGACCCACCCACTTAAGTTTCATGTCGTATCCATGTCAATTCAATTATATAAATGAGTCGCAATGTCTTAATCCTAACCCGCTAACTTCATGTTGGGTTCGTTTCGTATTTTTGGGTCGGGTCACTAATTGTCACCTCCATTCACAACACATATTTTACCATATAATATTAAACATTTACACCAAATTTATAGCCAAACTAGTTTAATATCATAACATAAATTTTAAAATTTATTTATAAAAATATTATTTATATATACCCGTGCAATTTTGTACGGGTTTTAAGCTAGTAACCACAATAAATTGAGATTAAAATGAAATATTATAAGAGCACTAGCCTTTATTTATGATGATTTGTTTTGGTACCAATTACCAAAAATTGAAATTGAGGTAGGCACAAACCAATCTTTCTATCCTACAACCTCCACATTACTTGCGCACCATACAAATATACTACAAATTCATAGTACTTCAAAAATTACCTTAAAAACAAGAAAACAAGATCAAATTAAAGAAGCTAAGCACCTCATAATCAATGGAGGAGATAGCAATGAATCAACAAAAAAACAAAGTAATTGGGCGTAAACTAATATTATTCCCTACACCATGGCAAGGCCATATAACACCAATGCTACATCTTGCAAACCTACTTTACTCGAAATCGTTTTCAATCACCATTATCCAAACTCGACATAGGACTCTGGATCCCAAGTGTTTTCCACATTTCACCTTTTGTTCCCTCAACGATGAAGTATCCGAAAACAAGTCCGTTTCCTCGGATAACCTTATACCAAGTTTGGCTGAATTGCAAGAAAATTGTAGGGAACCATTTCGGGTTTGCTTGGGTCGGGTTTTAGATGGAGTTGAACCGGGTTCGGAGCCGTTTAAGTGCTTGATTGCGGATTCATTGTGGCGGTTTCTTGGTGATGTTGCTGAAAGCTTTAACTTGCGTCGGATTGCGTTTAGGACTACTAGCATGTCTGCCTTTGTTGTTAATGATTATCTGCCTTATTTTAAAGATAAGGGCTATTTTCTCCAAGGTAATTAATTTTTAACTTGCGTTTAGGACCAGTTGTACCCAGTTATATGCTCTAGAACCTGAGCTATATAATAAAGTTTTCGAATTTTGTTTTAAAGAAGCCGAGCTATACCATATAATTTCTGAACTCATTAACTTAAACATAAAAAAAAAAAATTAACTTTAAAAAAACTCAAAAAATTTATAAATAAGCTCGATAAGATATAACTTGTTGTATGGTGCTATTGTACCACTGGAGGTATAATGTTTTGTGGACCTAAACTTTATATTTTGGTGTAGCAGAAAATACATTACTCGAAAACAAACATTTTATGTGTTCAAATTTACGATGTCGCTTATAATCAACCAATAAATTTCAGTTCTTTGTTATTTTTTATGTAAAAAACTTACTATTGTTCTTTAATCTATATTCTATTGCTAAAAGAAAGTGAAAATAAACCAAATTTTTAACACAAACACAATAGAATTTATGGAAGAATACAACTATCAAAACATCACAAATTGGGCTAGAAAATAAAGAACATACTCCCTAAGTGGAAATTTTGATTAGTTTCCTTCTAAAAGAATTTGGAAACGGCAGTGATTAAACAAAAATCAATTAATGTGTCGTGGGAATTGTGATATTAAATAAACAAATATTCTAGGAAAATAGGAAGAAACTAAATAGATACATTGTGGGAAATAGTGGATGAGTATTACTAAAGGGATATGGATAATAAATGACAAATCAATGAGAATTTAATGGTGTAGCGAATTTTTATTTCCCCTTAATTTTCTTGGATTATGGTGTAGCACTTGCCACACTAATGTTGTTCTTCGGTCCGCCCCTTTATATCTCTGTTCATTCGGAAACCACCTTTTTGTATGGCTAATACAAGGGTAAGGCTGTATATATCCGACCTCCCCTTACCCTGCAATTTACGGGTCATTCATGTGCTGGGGTAATGTTATGTTGTACTCCCTCCTAGTCTGAGTCACTGAGTGTTGGTTCCTATTTCCATTTCCATGCTAATCGGGTGTTGGTTCTTCTTTCCTTTTTTGATAAGTTTTGTGTGGTTCAAATTCAATTCCGTGTGGGGTAAGGTGTTTTAAGTGGTCCAAATTCATTTCCTTAATTTTGATGCCCAAAATAAAGGGAACCAGCACTCAGACTAGGAGGGGATATTGTATATCCCTGTTTCTGTTCAATTTGCTTTTTTAACATTGTCAACCTGTCATGTTTGTTTTGCTTTCGTATTTAGATTGATACTGAAGAGGTCTTACCCTGGTGGTTAAGACGAACGTCTCGTGACTATGTCTCAAGTTCGAATCCTTGTACTAAGCCATTGCATTGATCTTATACAGTTATACCTTCTTAATTAATCAATGTGACTCCATGGGAGCTACAAAAGTTCAGTGTTAGGGAATTGAAATAATCGACTTGTATTACTAATCTCGAAAACGAGATATTTATAGTAGATTATATGAATGTTTAAATCCTTACTCGTCCCGTACTCATTATCTCGAAAAAGAGACATTCGAGTCATTGAGTAATCGACTTGTTGTTGTTGTTGTTATTGTTGTATTAGGGCCTGATCCGAAGGAGCCACTACACGAAATCCCTCCTTTCAGAGTCAAAGACCTTCCAGGGGAAGACCACCATGACGTAATAGCGTCTATAGTACATCAAACCAAGACATCTCATGGAGTCATCTGCAATTCCTTTAAAGAACTTGAAAGTCCCTCAATCACAAGAGTTCGCGAAATCCTCTCCATTCCCGTCTTCCCAATTGGTCCACTTCACAAATACTCGCCAACTTCTGCCTCAAGTATATTGACAGAAGATCATACTTCAATATCATGGCTCGATAAACAACCACCCAATTCCGTACTCTACGTGAGTTTTGGTAGTATGGCCGCTATTAGCTCTACCGACTTTTTGGAGATAGCATGGGCATTGGCTAATTCTAAACAGCCTTTCCTATGGGTGGTTCGTCCGGGTTTGAGCCAATGTCCATTGCCAGAGGGTTACTTGGAAATTGTTAAAGACAGAGGCCACATTGTGAAATGGGCCCCTCAAGTCGAGGTTTTGGCCCATCCGGCTGTAGGAGGGTTTTGGACTCACTGTGGATGGAACTCGACTATAGAGAGTATTTCCGAAGGTGTGCCTATGCTTTGTCTACCGTTCTTTGTCGACCAGGCTATGAATGCTAGGCATGTTAGTGAAACTTGGAAGACCGGGCTGGTTCTTGAAAATGGGATTCGACGAGACGAGATAGAGAAGGGAATAAGAAGATTGATGGTGGAGGAAGAAGGTGAAGCAATGAGGAGTAGAGCTGCAAGTTTTAAGAATTTTGCAACACAATGTCTTATGGAAGGTGGCTCTTCAAGTAAAGCTTTAGATGCCCTAACTAGCTATTTATTCAATTAGTCTTGCTGAAGATGGGTCGAAGCAAGTGACGGGTATTGCCACTCACAATAGCATCTTGATTTTATTGTCACAATTCACTCATTTTGAACGCAATTTTCAATATGTTTTTTTTATAAAATAACAGGTCTGCAATTTTTTTACCGTGTTTTAAGTGATACATCCTCCAGCGTAGCACAAACCTAAATTACGGTAGCCCAACACATGAATACAGAAGGTACTTGTATTAATTAGGCAAATGTAATGTTATTTTGACGACTTTGTTAATTGCCTTGAGTAAAATGAGCTTGTAGGGAACTATAGACTGTAGTAGTTACAGAGTACTTGTACAAGTTTAGTTGGCAGTCTTGGCACATCGCAGCTAAATTTTCTCGATGATTATAGAATATCGTGCTGTTAAAAAACATACGAGTACTACTTAGAATTTATACGTTCAGTTAGGTTCAGGGGGCGGAACTAGGAATCGTATGTACCTAGGGCTAATTTTTTTTAAGGTCGAAATACATTAGAACGGTTTTATTAGTAGTCCCAGGCTAATTAAGTACTCCCTCTGTCTCGGTCATTTGTTGTCCTTTTCCATTTTGGGGTGTCTCAGTCATTTGTTGTCCTTTCTATTTTAAGAATAAACTTGATGGGTAATTTGATCATTCTCATTCAATTTGTTTCACTTGTCATTTAGTTATTGGCCTTTTCCTCATTCCTTGGTCATTGTTCTCTTCCAAAATGACAGGAATTCTCTGAGTTATACAACTGGTTGTAGGGTAGTATTTGTGTTCTCCGAGTTCTTCACCCATTGGAATGCACTTACAATCAAATGAAACATACGGGTATGATTGTATGAACTAAGCTCGAGCTCATATGAAATGTGGACCGTATTAACCATACCAAGCCAACAACCAACAGTCTAAGATTAGAATGGACCTTGACGAAGATGTGAAATTAACAACTTGACAAGTATGGAACAACGATTATGCCATGATGGATTCAGCGACTGAAAATAACCATAATGAAAGTTCAACCTTTTTACTCGGTGTTTAGAGGAGCAGATAAAAATTAAGGACATCTTAAAAATACATAAATTGTTTTCCAGCCCATTTAAGGATTAATCAGACGACATCCCCAGGCTAACCAATGCACAAAACACACATTTGTAGCACTTGAGCAAATTTTCCATTCAGGACTGATAATATCCTCTTTATTAAAAGAACAACCACAGTGCTGAGTTGTCAGTCTGTGGTTGAAAGTCAATAAGTCAAAGTACAACTTTTGTTTCCTTTTTTTCAGGACCCACGTTCTGGCAATGAATTAATTAAGAATTTGATACATCTTTCATTCTTACTGAGTTGGGACAAAATTATTTAATCACAAAATTACACCAGATAGTATAAACTAAATATTAAATGGTCCAATATTAAAAATACTCCGTACAAACTTAGATCATTATAATTACAACAATTATGTAAAATAATTGAACTGGTCTATCAAACAATTGTTAGTATTGATATTCTGTATTGCCCATAAATGATTTCCAATGCTAAAAATATAGAATATATATTACTCCTAAATAAATACTCCCTCCATTCAACTCCACTTTGAACATTGCTTTTTGCGCGGGTATTAAGAAACGGATTAAAAAAAACTATTAAAAGTACATAGGAAAAGGAAATGGTGGGGTTAAAGATATTAAAAAAATCACAAATTCTCATTGAAGACATGACATATCCGTCACAAGCTGAAGACGGATACCATTTTATCTCACAATGTACCCACTTTTTCTCTCTCTGCAACACTATTCATGTGGTCCCCTTTCTCCACTAACCCATTTTGTTACCATTTTATCTCACAAAATATCCGTCACAAATGGTAACCCGTCACAAGGGAGACCAATTGTAAAAAAATATAAAGGTGAGTTTTATGGTGGATTTGTGTGGGGTATGAATGACATTTTTTGTAAATATAGATTTTCAATAAGGATAGAAAGGTCTTTTACATGTCCAAATAAGAAAACCTGTAAAGTGGAGTTGAATGGACGAAAATAGAATACTTGTAAAGTGGAGTTGAATGGAGGGAGTATCAATAACAGACATATATGGCAAACTTAATAAAATTACCTGTGCACGAATGATTGAGAATGGGTGGTAAATCCAATATAAACTATAATGATATTGTTAATAAATATTACGTCAAAGTTTATCTAAATAATTTTAATAAAATACCTATATTCATTAGATTTTTAATGGAAAACAGCCTTTTTTACGTTATTATTATTCTTATATTCACTAGATCTACAATTTCAAAATCTAATGTATATAAAAATGCATTTATTTAATACTAAAAAAGTACTTTTAATAATTTGATAATAAAAAAATATTTTTAATAGAGAAATCATAAGCCATATTAAGAGGGCTTATTTTTTTAATAATTCTATGAATACAAGAAAATTTCTCACTCAAATTTTAAACAACTCATGAATCATCAAAATCATCTGGGTCGAGACAAAAACTAATGAAATACTCAAGGAAAAAGAGTATTTTTTTTATGTACTAAAAAAAAAGAGCAATCATTTCACATGAAATCACCAGGAAATATAGAGATCTACACCATTGAACTCATCAAAATGCAAAATATTGCCCAAAGTTCAAGATCATAATGCTAACAATACATGCGTGTTTAAAGCTAAAAAAAATTAGTAAGATCATCAAACGTTGTCATTCAAAATAATTGATGACAGAGGATTGAGAGACGAAAATTTGATACAATATGGAGCAATACAAAAAATTGAAGAATTTATAATTACATAATTTCATAATGACGATTAAACTTGATATGATAGAACCGAGATCTGTTCATGCAGATTCTAATTTACAATAACACACATTTTTTTCTGATTAATTGCATAATCAGAAATGAGTAAAAAAAATGAATATAGAATAAAATCAAAATATAAATACTGGATTCATACTACAAAAAAAAAATTACGATTGTACAAAAATACCAAAGTTTAGATAGTATAAATACAGAATTATTTTGGAATGGATGTTAAATAATAGAAATACAAAATTATAATTATAATCGTAAAATTAAGTCAACAACCTAAATCTCAAAGATCAAATTTTTACATAAACAAATTAATTTAGCCCCTAAACCATGAGGAGAAGAAACATATTGCAAGTGGAGTATTAAATTTACATGAGTCATAAAATCAAATTTTTACATAAAGTAATTAATTTAGCCCCTTTATAAAATTAATTACTAAAAAACTCGGTTCAAAAAAATGATACTATCAAAACTAATAAATCAAACCTTTATTGATGAGATATTCATCACATAATACATACAAAATGTTCCATTAAGGATGATTTTAATTCGACAATCCTTAAATTTAATTTGAAATGGGATTGAAAGGGTTAGGTTAAGTGATGAGTTTCTCAAATGAAAGGGTTGAATTGGGAGAAAGAGGAGATACTGTGTGAGGCGGCTTGAGATTGTGGGAATGACTGAAATACTGAATGAGGTCTGTCAAGATTTGTACATTAATTTACACTACATTAATGGGTAAGTTATTTCGGCCCATTTTCTACATAAATTAATGGGACTAACCCATATACCACGATATACGGTCTAGCATATGGACACGATTATTTGATAAGAAATAGTGTTCTCTCTGTACCGATCTGGAATCGATCAAATGCGGGCCGGCCCGTTTGGCCCGCTCTAACAGAGGGCTTGGTCATAAAAAAATATTAAAGTGATAGTCACAGACAACAAAATAGGCCAGTTACAGTTAATGGGCGGGTATGGATAAAGAATAATGTCCATGGGCCGGCCCGCTAAAAAAAATATTTTCCTACTTTTATCTACATTAGAACTATAATAACATCAAAATAATGTATATAACTATAAACTAATTATTTTTTTAACGTAAAGTTAAGCGAAAAAAGGTAGAGCCCAAAAAAAAAATCATTTACTTTAATCTTGGTGGTAGGTAGTTGCGATTTTTTGTTTTAAATTTGAGCCCATGAGCCCACGGTAGGCCCGCTTATTTAAATGGTCGGGCTTGAAAAATCAATCTTGGCTCGCTATAATGGACACGGCAAAAAAATTAGGCCTGGGAGACAATTTTTTCAAGTATAGGCCCGTCCATGTTCGGCCAAGCCCGCTAATGATAACCTCTAACGATCATTTACTTAGCTTTGGTTTTGGAAAACGCCAAGGAAAGAAGGTGGAGTCGTGGAGACAATTATTTTTTGAAAATTGGACCACATTGGATATAGAAGATCAAATTTTCAATCAAAAGCATTTCTAAAATAATAGAAAAATAAACAATTGAATGAGACACTCTATAATGGAATAGGTAAACAAATGACTAAGACGAAGGGAGTACGTCGTAGGCATTCTAAATTGCTACGTATTATTTAATCGTTTTTAAAATTTGAGAAGTAGGAAGAAAATAGAAATACAACGATTTGTATTTTTAATAATTTGAATAAATCGTTTTAAATGTGCCCGATCAAGAATTTTATTCGAACCCGTTCACTAATTAATAATCAGTACTAAATTAAAAATGGGTCAAAATATTCATCTTAAACATGCACGGGTCTCGTGCACGGGTTTGAACAATTTGCACGGTTCTGGGATTATTCAAATCCGTGCTATTTCACTAATTTTGGATTAATTTTAATTCGAATAATTTTGTTTCACCGTATAGAAGTTAAGCTTTTTGAAGCCACCCAAGCTACAGAACAAAGTGGAAGCTCTAATTTATCTAACAAGAGGAAATTAATTGTCTTATAAAAGCTCGACCAATCGGCCCTAGCATAACGTATTATTTACGTTAATTGCAAATGAATTTACAATTCAAATCTAAAATCTTAAATATAACTTTTATAACCTAATTATTTACATTTGCAATTTAATTGCTAAACAAAAAACTTGAAGATTTGTATTTTATTTTAAAACATTATTGTTTATAATGATAATTATTTTTGAAAAAGATAATTAACCAATATAAAACTTCATCATGAATATTTTACATTTTTCTATAATAACAAAAAATTTTGACCACAACAATAATAACAAAATTTGAAACGAGATAACAAATTTAAAGATGATCTTTAAATATTTTAGATAATGCATATTTAAATATTATAGTATGCACTATTTGTGTAAAATGAGGCATTATCTTATAGTATGCAATATACTATATTATAATATTATCTAAAAATATTTAAATAAATATTATAATATTTAAATTACCGTAAATTATGCATTATCTTTCATTGTACAATACTCTTATAGTAAAGATGCATTATCTATTCCGTTATGTGTAAAAAATTAAGTGTATAAGTAAATATTCACCATATCTAAACAAATGATTAAAAAAATTATAATATTTTAATATTTTAAATACTATTCTGGAATATAATGTACAACATTTGTGGCAATTTTAAATACTATTCTGGAATATAATATTTTAAATACTATTCTGAAAAAATATTTTTAAATAAAACCGTTAAAAATTAAAAAAAGTGATACAACATTTAAAAATAGTGCATACATAAGATAAAAAAATATAAAAATAAATATTATAAGTATTTTCCATCACCTTATCTCTTTCATTGTAAAATGAGGCATATTTAAATATTGCATACTATAAGATTTAAATATTATAATATTTAGATATATTATTATATTATAATATTTTAGATAATGCATCTTTACTATAGTATTTAAAATATACTATAGTATTATAATATTTAAAATATCTAAAAATATAAGTATATCTAAAAATATTAAAAAAATTAAATTTATTCATAATGCCTCAATTTAAATACTATAAGTATATTTAAATATTGCATACTATAAGTATATTGCATACTATAGTAAAGATGCATTATCTAAAAATATTTTAGATAATGCATATTTAAATATTATAGTAACGAATTCCATAGTTGAAATTTTAAACACATAACAAATTCCAAGTAGTATTTGTGGCAATTTTAATCTTGTTTTAAAATGAGGCTTTAGACATAGTCATGGTAAGTGAGTGGTGTAACATGTGTTGTGTTGATCGGGAAGCTGCAGGTGGTTCATAATCAGATTTTGGGACAGTGAGTGTAGGGTGTTGGGAATTAGTTTCATGTTAAGTTTTGTATGAGTTTTGCGGTAATGAAATAAAAGAACTTGAGAATCTAGTGTGAGTGTATGTAATGATTGTGGATCGTGAGTTATGAGTATGGAAATGGTGCACGTATAGAGGATTATGTCGTTTTGGCGGTAATAGGGAACAAGTGAAGTTTTGGTTTAAGCTAAGGATTTTGTGGTATAGGTTAGGTGGTGTGACGAGTGAAGTGAAGTATGAGAGATGTATAAGTAAGAGAGCTTTGGATATATACATGGCGAGTGTTTAGATTATAGGTGGCTATCTTTGACATGCGGTGGTGATGAGGATAATGAGACAATATAGCTAGGATTAAAGTATTAGTGAGTTACGAGGACGTAACATTTATCTTAACAGGAGTAGGATGCGATAAAAGAGATTTTGATGGTTGTACATATGGTAGTATATTTGGAAGTAGAGTGTTGGTGTAGCATAAAGGACGGATATTTGTTTTGTTTTTTTTTTAAAATGAGGCATTATCTTATAGTATGCAATATACTATATTATAATATTATCTAAAAATATTTAAATAAATATTATAATATTTAAATTACCGTAAATTATGCATTATCTTTCATTGTACAATACTCTTATAGTAAAGATGCATTATCTATTCCGTTATGTGTAAAAAATTAAGTGTATAAGTAAATATTCACCATATCTAAACAAATGATTAAAAAAATTATAATATTTTAATATTTTAAATACTATTCTGGAATATAATGTACAACATTTGTGGCAATTTTAAATACTATTCTGGAATATAATATTTTAAATACTATTCTGAAAAAATATTTTTAAATAAAACCGTTAAAAATTAAAAAAAGTGATACAACATTTAAAAATAGTGCATACATAAGATAAAAAAATATAAAAATAAATATTATAAGTATTTTCCATCACCTTATCTCTTTCATTGTAAAATGAGGCATATTTAAATATTGCATACTATAAGATTTAAATATTATAATATTTAGATATATTATTATATTATAATATTTTAGATAATGCATCTTTACTATAGTATTTAAAATATACTATAGTATTATAATATTTAAAATATCTAAAAATATAAGTATATCTAAAAATATTAAAAAAATTAAATTTATTCATAGTGCCTCAATTTAAATACTATAAGTATATTTAAATATTGCATACTATAAGTATATTGCATACTATAGTAAAGATGCATTATCTAAAAATATTTTAGATAATGCATATTTAAATATTATAGTAACGAATTCCATAGTTGAAATTTTAAACACATAACAAATTCCAAGTAGTATTTGTGGCAATTTTAATCTTGTTTTAAAATGAGGCTTTAGACATAGTCATGGTAAGTGAGTGGTGTAACATGTGTTGTGTTGATCGGGAAGCTGCAGGTGGTTCATAATCAGATTTTGGGACAGTGAGTGTAGGGTGTTGGGAATTAGTTTCATGTTAAGTTTTGTATGAGTTTTGCAGTAATGAAATAAAAGAACTTGAGAATCTAGTGTGAGTGTATGGAATGATTGTGGATCGTGAGTTATGAGTATGGAAATGGTGCACGTATAGAGGATTATGTCGTTTTGGCGGTAATAGGGAACAAGTGAAGTTTTGGTTTAAGCTAAGGATTTTGTGGTATAGGTTAGGTGGTGTGACGAGTGAAGTGAAGTATGAGAGATGTATAAGTAAGAGAGCTTTGGATATATACATGGCGAGTGTTTAGATTATAGGTGGCTATCTTTGACATGTGGTGGTGATGAGGATAATGAGACAATATAGCTAGGATTTAGTATTAGTGAGTTACGAGGACGTAACATTTATCTTAACAGGAGTAGGATGCGATAAAAGAGATTTTGATGGTTGTACATATGGTAGTATATTTGGAAGTAGAGTGTTGGTGTAGCATAAAGGACGGATATACTTTAATCAATACTAGTTTTCAACCCGTGCAATTTGCACGGGTATGAATTTATAATCACTGAAATCACTGTAAATATTTAAAAAATGTTAAAGTAATATACATGGATATTTTATTTTGTATTTCTTTTATATATTGATAATAGAATAAAACACGTGCTAAATTTGCAAGGGATTGAAACTTGCACATGTTTTAAATATGTGATATAAACCCCATAAATTCGGTGTTGTAACATGAAACATAGTATATAGTATATAGTATATAGTATATAATAAATGCAATATATGGGAAATAATAAAAAGCAAACAATATAAATATCGCTATAAAATGGAAATAGTTATCAAATTTGAAAAGAGTTTACAATCAAATTGAAGAAACATAATTGTAGAATTAACGAAAATAGTCTAATATCATTCCAAATGTTGGAAAATTTCATGGTAGACTACATTAGTTGTTGTATTCGAATAATTAAATTAGTACGTTCCGAACAATTTCGCAAATAACATCAGAACAGACGTTATTTTGTAATTAATTCCGTAGTTTTCTCTGTGGGGCCCGTATTTTCGGAATTTAAAAAAAAAAAAAAACTTGCTATGATGAAGTGGCTGCACATAAATCCTTTAAATTTTTTTGTTTTTTATTAAGATAAGATGTAAACAAATAATCGAGATAGAAAAATACTCCCTCCATACCACAGCAATGGTAACATTGACTTTTTCACACTTGTCGAGACACGTTTTGTAACGTGAATATCTTTTGTTACACATTATTAAAAATTATAAAAATTTGATATTCTTATAACATTCATGATGATAAATCAATCAAGATCTCACATGACTATATTTTGTCTTATAGATTAAGAATAATATCGAAGATTCCCTACGACCATGAATAGTGGCAAAACGGTCAATGTAACCATTGATCTGGTATGGAGGGAGTACTATTTAGTGGGAGATGGAGAAACATATTTAAGGAAACTTAAAAGGTAAAAACAATAAGGCACTTTAAAAGGTAAAAACAACAAGGCCAAACAAAAAAAGTAGGGTGAATTAAATAGAAACATATTTATGAAATGTATTCACTTAAATTATATTTACTTTTAAAGTACGTTTCTTTATTGTCTTATGATTATCATTGTCTCGGGTAATCGAGATGGTAGCACTTCCATGCCTTAAGTGGTCCTGGTAAGGTACTTGGAGTATGGGGGTGTTACAATATTAGTCATCATATTACCAAAAATACGTGAAAGTGGATGTTGGTTGAACGGATATTTTGTGTGGCATTTTCGTGATATTTTACCCAAACATACAAATTTCGTGTTTTAAGTTGGCATTTTATCGACTTTTCAATACTCGATTATTGATAAGTCGTAAACTGAGCAAACTATTTTATAATTATTTAAGTAATTATAGCGACTAACCACTTAAATTGAGTGTGTAAATGTTATTAGTGAACTTCATTTTCAATGATGTACATATAGTATGTTTTGTTACTTGCCCGTAACTCATAATGATGATTTAATTTGTACATTAAAACGAGTCGGAGAGTTAAAATTGATGCTTATATCTTCACAAAAGAAAACAAGATCCAATTTCATGGGCCAAGATAGACAAAAAATTGATCGCTCAAAATGCATGATCATATAAGATGAAAACAAAAACTAAAAAAAATAAGGGTATAATAAGCTAAGGCAAATATTATTAAATTGGTGAGATGTACTTTAATCAATACTAGTTTTCAACCCGTGCAATTTGCACGGGTATGAATTTATAATCACTGAAATCACTGTAAATATTTAAAAAATGTTAAAGTAATATACATGGATATTTTATTTTGTATTTCTTTTATATATTGATAATAGAATAAAACACGTGCTAAATTTGCAAGGGATTGAAACTTGCACATGTTTTAAATATGTGATATAAACCCCATAAATTCGGTGTTGTAACATGAAACATAGTATATAGTATATAGTATATAGTATATAATAAATGCAATATATGGGAAATAATAAAAAGCAAACAATATAAATATCGCTATAAAATGGAAATAGTTATCAAATTTGAAAAGAGTTTACAATCAAATTGAAGAAACATAATTGTAGAATTAACGAAAATAGTCTAATATCATTCCAAATGTTGGAAAATTTCATGGTAGACTACATTAGTTGTTGTATTCGAATAATTAAATTAGTACGTTCCGAACAATTTCGCAAATAACATCAGAACAGACGTTATTTTGTAATTAATTCCGTAGTTTTCTCTGTGGGGCCCGTATTTTCGGAATTTAAAAAAAAAAAAAAAAAACTTGCTATGATGAAGTGGCTGCACATAAATCCTTTAAATGTTCTTGTTTTTATTAAGATAAGATGTAAACAAATAATCGAGATAGAAAAATACTCCCTCCATACCACAGCAATGGTAACATTGACTTTTTCACACTTGTCGAGACACGTTTTGTAACGTGAATATCTTTTGTTACACATTATTAAAAATTATAAAAATTTGATATTCTTATAACATTCATGATGATAAATCAATCAAGATCTCACATGACTATATTTTGTCTTATAGATTAAGAATAATATCGAAGATTCCCTACGACCATGAATAGTGGCAAAACGGTCAATGTAACCATTGATCTGGTATGGAGGGAGTACTATTTAGTGGGAGATGGAGAAACATATTTAAGGAAACTTAAAAGGTAAAAACAATAAGGCACTTTAAAAGGTAAAAACAACAAGGCCAAACAAAAAAAGTAGGGTGAATTAAATAGAAACATATTTATGAAATGTATTCACTTAAATTATATTTACTTTTAAAGTACGTTTCTTTATTGTCTTATGATTATCATTGCCTCGGGTAATCGAGATGGTAGCACTTCCATGCCTTAAGTGGTCCTGGTAAGGTACTTGGAGTATGGGGGTGTTACAATATTAGTCATCATATTACCAAAAATACGTGAAAGTGGATGTTGGTTGAACGGATATTTTGTGTGGCATTTTCGTGATATTTTACCCAAACATACAAATTTCGTGTTTTAAGTTGGCATTTTATCGAGCTTTTCTTTTCAATACTCGATTATTGATAAGTCGTAAACTGAGCAAACTATTTTATAATTATTTAAGTAATTATAGCGACTAACCACTTAAATTGAGTGTGTAAATGTTATTAGTGAACTTCATTTTCAATGATGTACATATAGTATGTTTTGTTACTTGCCCGTAACTCATAATGATGATTTAATTTGTACATTAAAACGAGTCGGAGAGTTAAAATTGATGCTTATATCTTCACAAAAGAAAACAAGATCCAATTTCATGGGCCAAGATAGACAAAAAATTGATCGCTCAAAATGCATGATCATATAAGATGAAAACAAAAACTAAAAAAAATAAGGGTATAATAAGCTAAGGCAAATATTATTAAATTGGTGAGATGTACTTTAATCAATACTAGTTTTCAACCCGTGCAATTTGCACGGGTATGAATTTATAATCACTGAAATCACTGTAAATATTTTAAAAATGTTAAAGTAATATACATGGATATTTTATTTTGTATTTCTTTTATATATTGATAATAGAATAAAACACGTGCTAAATTTGCAAGGGATTGAAACTTGCACATGTTTTAAATATGTGATATAAACCCCATAAATTCGGTGTTGTAACATGAAACATAGTATATAGTATATAGTATATAGTATATAATAAATGCAATATATGGGAAATAATAAAAAGCAAACAATATAAATATCGCTATAAAATGGAAATAGTTATCAAATTTGAAAAGAGTTTACAATCAAATTGAAGAAACATAATTGTAGAATTAACGAAAATAGTCTAATATCATTCCAAATGTTGGAAAATTTCATGGTAGACTACATTAGTTGTTGTATTCGAATAATTAAATTAGTACGTTCCGAACAATTTCGCAAATAACATCAGAACAGACGTTATTTTGTAATTAATTCCGTAGTTTTCTCTGTGGGGCCCGTATTTTCGGAATTTAAAAAAAAAAAAAAACTTGCTATGATGAAGTGGCTGCACATAAATCCTTTAAATGTTCTTGTTTTTATTAAGACTAGTTGTTGCACCGCGCCCTATCGGGCGCGGTGCCCCAATTTGGTGAAATGCTAGGTGGAAAGAAGTCGGAAGTATAGCAACAAAATACGGAATATGACATGGTTTTCATGGATCTTCAAAACAACTAATACTATTTGTTTTAGAATGTAGGACAAATACATAGTTACATAGACCACAACCGCCTATTATTTATAGAAACGCTCCGTAATTGTTTGCGAAATCATTCCCGTGAATGCGACGCGTAAGATGTAAATGATTGACTACGTTAAGAAATTAGAGATAATGGATATTCATCTTCTAATCCTTGTTATCGTTCTCGTTCTCATTATCTTTCTCTTTCTTTTGTTCATGTCCTCTAGCTATTTCCATTTTTTTTATCTGGATGCAGCTGTGAACAAATAACAATAATCATTAACTGGAACAAAATACTAAGAAAGATCAGAAAACCATAGAAATGAACTAATAATAACATATTTCAGCACACCGAAAGAGTTAATACTACTCGATAACTCGCTCATTGTCATTTTGACATTGATTAAAAAGCCAAACAAAAGCCCATTTAATTTGTATAGTAGCTTAATTATCAACAACTGACATGTTCAGACTACAGAAAGACAAGCAAGTAACGTACCAAAAAAAGAATGACAAGCAAGTAGGTCAGGAGTTAAGCTTAACGGTCTCTGCCTTTCTCCCACCCTTCAACCCGTCTTTCTCTTATATCCTCCCTCTCAATCCCCACTGTAGAATTCACAACAAAATAATTGTGTTTTGGGCAAATCAGAATAATTGAATTTTGGGCAAATCAGTTGAGTTTTGCGAAGGAGATGAAAAACGATTACTCCGTACTCAATAAGCATATAATATAAACTTCCAAGGCAACTCTTTTCGTAAAAGCCATCTGACAGTACACACATCAATGCAAATCCCAAATGGGCAGTAGAAAATATAATTTACCTAAGTGAGGTTGTTCTTCTTGAAACAACCCACATGAACAATGGCTTAGTTAAGGAACAACTTCGACATGAACTGTAGCTTAGTTAAGGAACAACTTCGACAGCCCATTTGGAGTTGCCGTGCAGCCACCGGTAATGCAACCTATAATGTAGGTCAATAACATATGACATTTCTTGTTTCAGGCTTCGGCGACCACCAAATCCTGCGGGCCACATATAAATGTCATTTACATTTTCGGACTCCAGTTAGCAAATACTCCGTAGTTTCTAACATAATAAAAGAGTCATATTATAATGAGATTTAAACGTGAAGTTATTTTCTTTAATTTCCTTAAGGGGTCGTCCTTCCCTTCACTAATTTTCAACTTCGGAAGACGGTTAAATTATAAGGGTCTTTTTTTGGTTAATAGAATTACAAATGGAAATGCAGAAAGGAAGGTTGGAGAATGTAGAATCAAATGAACTGAAATGAGTCTAGCTAACGGACCTCTCTCATGCAGTATATTAGCCGAATTAGGCTCTAACGCAGTAACGCCAATGCCTCATTCAGGTTGTTAATTATCTGGATCACAAATTCAGCAACGTGGTTAAATTCAGAAAGCTTTTGTGACAAATTATCAGAGACGACTAACAAATTGAAGACTAAAAAAGTGTCAATTTGTGTTATTCCATCATATTCCAAAACTAAGGAACAATAAGTCTTTGGTATCACAGGAAACGTAGATTTATAAAAAGAACATCAGAGTCCCTGCCCTTTATTCTTTCCCCTCAGAGTCTCCTAATGCAGTACGAGCTTGCACTCAATGCTTCGATGCCTCACCATCTAGTGGATTTGCCTCCATGGCATACATACAAGTTTACTAAAGCTCTTGTCAAGAAGAGCAAACTCTTTTAGAACAGAAACATGAACTTGATACCTTGTTAAAGTCGGCAATTGCAGCGTCAAGTTCTCGTTGAAAATCATATGTTGTGCCTCTTCCGATTAGCTCCTTTGGGTAGTTTGCATCCTCCTTCAGTACCTGCCACCAGAACCATGAATATCAGCCAAATTTTTTGTCATAATATACAAAAACAGTACCGCAGTGTCAAAAAAGATCCTGCAAATAGAGGAAGGGGAGGTTGGATATACACAAATTATGCAGAGATAGTCAGACACTCCAGACATACAATCCAATTTTCGAAATGTCAGATTTATTGAAACCACGTATTTCCTAAGTATCATTTGCATTGTACATAGTATATACCCGGATTATATAAATATGAGAAATTGATATCATTTGACCATCGAAATTAAAGGTACTCTACAAATTATGTTTCCACTTTCGACACGTTGTATGGTGGAGAATAATCATGAGAATCCTAGATTAGAGCTATACCTGCTGGTACATTAGAACTTTTTTATTGTAATCAGGCAGTTGAGTTTGACACCTTCAGCTATTTCATCATTCTTCTCTCATTTTCCTGTGAAAATTACACTTCCTTTCAGCTCTTTTTGGAGCATTGTTGCCTGCAATATCCACATTTCATTGAGGTGTGACAAACTAAACAAGAGAAAGAAGGGCAATAAAAACCTTGTTTTGGTCTAGAACTCATAGTTGGATCAATATTAAACCCAAGCACACAAAAAAAGTCGAAAAATGAAACCCAAACCAGAGAACAATAACTAAGTCTAAAAAATGTTTGCAAGCAGGGACTCATTCCCGTCATCCAACACATATTCCAGCAAATTCAATTAATAGTCTGCCAAAAGTC
Source organism: Silene latifolia (assembly GCF_048544455.1). Classification (NCBI taxonomy): domain Eukaryota; kingdom Viridiplantae; phylum Streptophyta; class Magnoliopsida; order Caryophyllales; family Caryophyllaceae; genus Silene; species Silene latifolia. The sequence continues at coordinate 204,923,572 of NC_133536.1, read as the reverse complement.
ATAGGGGAAAAACACAAGCTAAATCCCACCCATCTCCCCATATCCCTCTCAATCTTAACAAAACCAAACATAAGTAAAAGCATAGTCTGAGAGTGTAAACGAGATCAGCCTTGAAAAATATTTTGTTTCAACAAAAACCGGGCATAAATAAAAGCATGATCTTCCAAAAAAAAAAGATGAGAAAGAGAAGAAAAATGGGAGTGTACAGTGCAACTGAAGGGGAAATGGAACTGACACAAATCACCAGCTCTCCACTGTCACCTCTTTCAGCCACCACTGACACTGTCACTAGCAACTTCGGCTTCCAATACGCAGTCACTACCACCAATTCAATCAATAGTGAATACAATGTAAAACCAACTCAAAGTAACCCATTAAAAAGAACCAACCCCCACCTTACCAACAACTATACAACTAATACAAGCAAACACGACTGTAAAATGTTTGATTTTTGATTTACATTGGCTAGACCATGATTAAAACGAACAATCTGATCAAAATGACAATTATGAATCTATTCACCTTGGGGATTGCAACACAATTTTTAATGAGAGGAGGATAAAACCATAAACAGGCCAAATACATGTGAAAATTACAGCACAGTGTAGCCTCACATTGTATCAAACCAAATAGAAGAATTCAGTATTCAGTTGTATGCTTGTGGTAGTTTCTCAACTTGCGAAACACAAATCCATGGTCTAGCCAACCATCAGCATCATATTTGTCGTACTACCTCCCATTAGGCTGATCACCCAAAGAAGCATCCACAAGCCTATGTATGCTTAACACCCCAAAAAAGCATTAACAATTAGACGATTTTGCCGACCTTTATTATTAACTTCCAAAAATCATGGCATTGATACACAAACAAGAAACCCAATTAACATACTGACAAAGTAAGACATTGACAACTGTAGTAAAACTTATGTACTACTTAGTGCATCTGCTGCATGGCATGTCGCCTCGGTTGCATAGACATCATCAAATGAATCCTCAAGAAATGGCATTTTCATGAAATCAGCCTGCATAACCAAATAGCAACACAAAAACGCAACCTAAATTCCTGATCACTACAACCCCCTGAGTCTCTGTGCATTGATCCCATCACAAGAATCTCAGTTAAGCTAGCTAGCATCAACAATTCATTCACAAGCAGAAAATCAATACCGGCTGGCTAACAAAATTAAGAGTTTAAGTTTAATGTTGTGTTGAAAGAGAGAGCAATTAGCAGGCAATAATTACGATCAAATGCTCAATTTGAAGACAAACTAACACTTATAAAACCAGCATCTTAAGCAAATGGGAGGCAAGCCCAACACTCCAGCTAGCAATAGTGCAGTTGACCTTCAGAAATAAGGTCTACCTGAAAAGCAAGACAATTTTGATCATCAAAACAATAAAATGCTCCTAATGTCACAGCCCCATTTCATAACAAATTCCATCAAGCTGATACAAGGACTTTAGGTAATCAGGTACTAATCCCTCCATCTCAGTCATTTGTTACCAAAGATTATAATACCTTCACAAAGAATAAAAAAAAGGTAAACAAATGATTGAGACGGAGGAAGTAAGAATTATCATCACTGTAAATACCAAATGGCTTCTTTATTTATAAGATCATTAATTTTCATGTGACCCTTTAAACCAATTAAACAACCTCACCAATAAATCAAACTAACCAACATCTAGATATCAACTACAAAGAATCATCTTGACAAAAAAATGTGACAAATAGCAGTTTGACATGCAATATAACTAAAAAGGGGACAAAGGATACATAAGCATAATGAATTCACCGATGAAACTACTGAAATGTAAATAATCAAATTAAAAGCAGTTGGTCTTGCTTAAGACCGTCTTCACTCAAGACGTCTCACAACCTCCTTTAATTTTCCACATCTATTTTGTTGCGTATGAGAACCGCCTTAAGTCAAGATGGTCTTAAAAAAGAAACGGTAAATAAAAAGATAAGAACAAAAAAATACCAGCCGACTAAAAGAAAAGGCACACCTTTTGAATAAAATCAACACCGAATTTCTAACAACTAAGTCCAAATCCCCATTTCTTAATTGTTTTAAGTAATCAAAACCAAGTAAATGCTGTATTTCTTTGTTAAACATGGATGATAAACACTCATCATTTTTTTTTTTGTAAAAACCCAGAAAACTCAACAAAGTCTTGATTTTTATTTCCTTCCATTTCATATTCATTTGCTATTTAGAAATGTGCAACATGTTCCATCGGTAAAGATTATCAATGTGACCTATAAATATCTACGAGAAAGAGACAAGTGTTTTACTTCAAATAGATGTGATAAACACTGTATCCAGGCGGCATGGCCTAAGCATGATGGCGGGCCTTCGTGCCGTGCCAGTGCTTGGCTCATCAGCCAAAATTGTGCCGTGGCACGGTCTGTGAGATAATGTTCCCAATGCAACATGGCAACGCTCCAACGCTCAACTTGACGCAAATCCTCCTGGTAGGCCAAGGTTCATTCTCTTTGGCCAGCTGACCTCCTCTGTCTCATTTCCCTCCCTGATCACATGAGCTCGGGCCTGAACAAAACAATTGAACCACATCATACTGAACATATAAACACCATAAAACAATCAAACTGGGCGTCATGTTTGGAAAAGTCCAAATTAACACAACAATAATAAATCCTTTACAAAAAAGGTGAACATACCTCAAGAATTCTGCATAATCTTCCCTGACAAATCAAGCTGGGCTGAAAAAAATGAGAACAATTAACAAAACCATTAAGAAATTGTATCGACTTTAAATAAGGGCAATATACCAGAAGTAAATATTCGATTAATTATCTGGGAACCCAGTATGACTAATCTGTTGGACACAACAATGATTTAGAGATACCATGTAGGTACTAACCCCACATTTCATACAGTAAGTGATCAAACTAATAGGTGAAAGCACAAGGATATAACCTGATCCATATCATAGTAGCCGATCTTTCAGCTTTTGAACGCACATCGAACCTTCACCGCAAAGTAAAAATGGGTGAGTCATGACCATCTGAACATGCTAATGGCATTTTCTGCAAGAGAACAAAAAGGGGAAAAGGCTATATACGGAAATCTGTATTAAGGTCCAGATTCCATAAGGTCAACTGATTCTCGGTATCCATATCCTTGTTAATGCACTCAGTGACTCGAACAACATTATTAAATGCATTATGAAGAAGTGATTCAGGGTGTTCTTCATCCACCTACAGTACATAAGTCCCCATGAAATGTATTAGATACATCAATTAGATTAGAGATGACAATGAGTCGAGTTCGAGTTTGTTGGACCTTAACGCACTTCGTCATCCACCTTAAATAGGAGCGGATATTAACCGGATTCAGGTTATATTGACGTTCTGGTTCCCACATAATAAATGTAGCAGGCTTTAATTCAGTCATTTGAGTAATACCTTAGTGAGGTTCAGTATAATTAATGGATCTCCATATCTTGAACGAAGAATCTGGAAATGAAGTTCTGTGGCCTCGTCAGTCGTCACTGCTGCTTCCTTCTTTAGAAACTATACCTGAAGTAGAGCACAGAGGACGAAGAACACCCTGGATTTTTTCTTCATAATGCATTTCAAAACACACTCCTGCATGCACATTTTTCTCCATTTTTCCAGCTTTCTTTTAGGTTGAATTCCAAGTGTGCTCTTGTCTTTGAAAAATGGTTACGAACGCCTTCATATTCAGAAGCATCCAAGAAAAAATAAGGTTTGCCTGGTAAAATAAGCATTTATTGAAGTTAATTCTCTGATATACAGCTGATAATATTCCCACCGTATACAGCTGACAAGAACGATAAGCAGAGTTCCACAATGTTTCATGGTTGGTTGTTCGATTAAGTTTAGAACGTGTTCAAATTTGTGAAATGCTTCTAGGTTCAAAAGAAGAACTCCAACAATATAGCTTGCGAAACTAAAAGTACGCGGTGTATCAATTCAAACTTATATTTGAATTAAAAAGGGGTCTATCAATATTGATCAGCTAAGCACTGACATTCTGAAGCTACTCTGCCTACACCTTACTCTTACTCAAAGCTACTCACCCTTCAATTTGAATTAGCAAAAGCAATGCCTCCTTGCATAATATGGATTCCAAACATTCATGATTTGGATGTGAATGAGTCGAATTACTTATCCCTCGGCATAGTTTCTCATAATTTATCAGTGGGTTAAGGCAACAAATAAAAAAAATCGAAACCAAAATGCTGTGTTAACTCTTAAAGCAGTTTGCAATGCCTAATAATCTTTTCAAACATAGTTTCTCATAATTTATCAGTGGTAATGATCGACTCAATCATTGAAATGGTGATATTATTGCGCACCTTGTTACTCCAACTCTTCATACGACACAAGTAAAAAGGCTGTCATGAACACAAAATAAATTAAGCAATATCAAAATTCAGTGCAAAAAAGATCTACTGTTTATGGAGAGTGGTGTTGCTTTATTAGCCAATCAAATTATATATTTATTGACAAACTAAGAATGCACGAAAATGAAGTTTATGGAGAAAATCTGGGCAATACTAAATCTGCCAAAATAAAACAACCACCCCACAAATTAAGAGAATACCAACTATAGTCAAACCCAAGAACCGTAATTGTGCAAAAAAAAAAAACACAGTTCAGTTGTTGGTCACCTCTTTGTTGCTGTTGAAAATCAATGCAAATTAAAGGGAATGCTTAATTAATAACATGCAACAAAGGTAAGAGAATTAATTACCTGGTGACGACAATGACCAAAATCTTACCGTCATCGGACAGCTTCAGTTGTACTCGGAGGCGCAAAAATTGTAGCCATTAAATTCTGGACTTCATCTCACCAAACAAAATCGTAAAAACCTAGCTAATCAATTCAACCGACTGATCATCATACCTATATCATCAAAAATTACTTGATCAAACTTCTAAAAAAATAGCTGAATATCAACACCATCAAAATTACTTGATCAAACTTCTAAAAAAATAGCTGAATATCAACACCATCAACGCAAAGAAAGAGATGACATACCCCTTGAAAATGTCGATACCCAAATCAAATGGCCAAGATAATAATAAAATAAAAAATAAAAAAAAAAAAAGCAAAGAGAGACAACATACCGCCTATCTCCGATCTCTGACCTCCGTCCTCAGCAACCACTTCAAAAACAATACCAACTAAAAAGGAAATGGGGAATTAGTTAAAGGGAAATTAGTGTGAGAGAGGGTAAGAAGGAGAATGGGTGGACTAAATGGGAGGAGCAAGACATGCAGTAAAGCCTGAAAATGGAACAAATGAAAGAGAAGAGAATGTTGTAGAAGAAGGCAGCAGTAGTGTGACACGCAAATAAAGAGGAAAAATAAAAAAAGGGCAAAATGGTCAGAAATTGAAAATGTTACTGTTACAGCTACAGTAGGGGATGTTTAGGATTTTTAAAGATGTATGGATAAGATGTAAACAAATAATCGAGATAGAAAAATACTCCCTCCATACCACAACAATGGTAACATTGACTTTTTCACACTTGTCGAGACACGTTTTGTAACGTGAATATCTTTTGTTACACATTATTAAAAATTATAAAAATTTGATATTCTTATAACATTCATGATGATAAATCAATCAAGATCTCACATGACTATATTTTGTCTTATAGATTAAGAATAATATCGAAGATTCCCTACGACCATGAATAGTGGCAAAACGGTCAACGTAACAATTGATCCTGGTATGGAGGGAGTACTATTTAGTGGGAGATGGAGAAACATATTTAAGGAAACTTAAAAGGTAAAAACAATAAGGCACTTTAAAAGGTAAAAACAACAAGGCCAAACAAAAAAAGTAGGGTGAATTAAATAGAAACATATTTATGAAATAATAGCCGCATCGAGAATCGAACCCAGGTCTTGCCTCTGAAAACTGATAGCCAAACCACTATGGCAGAGAGGATTAGCTAAATATTTACTACTCAATTATGTATATCTAATGTTTATCCCTGGAAACTACTAGGGCTATAGCCCTAGTAAAATGGGCCTGTATCCGCCCCTGGTTGTAATATTCTCGAATTCTGTTGAGTTGGATTACTCGGGTTCGAATCGGGTCACTCGGGTAAGGTCAGACTTGCCGCCCCTAGACATCACCAAAAAATAACTCGAATCAACTTAACTCATTGCAAATCCTTGATACTCCTTACATAAAATCTGAACCGATTGTCTGTTTATCAATAACTCGAATCAAATCTGAACCGATTGTCTTTTTATCAATTAACTCATTGCAAGTTAATTGTCTGTTTATCAATTTAATCGGGTTAGTACCAGGTCGGGTCTGGGTCGGGTTCGGGTCACTGATCATCCGATCATGTCGGGTTATGGGTAGTCGTCGGGTTGGGTCGGGACGGTTTCGGGTCACTGATCATCGTGTCATGTCAGGTTACGGGTTGTTCTCGGGCCGTGCCGGGTCGATTTCGGGTTGTAATATTTAATATTCTCGAATTCTGTTGAGTTGGATTTGCTCGGGTTCAAATCGGGTCACTCGGGTAAGGTCAAACTTGCCGCAATGCCGCCCCTAGACATCACCAAAAAAATAACTCGAATCAACTTATCTCATTGCAAATCCTTGATACATAAAATCTGAACCGATTAATCGCACCCGAATTAAATTAACCCGTTTGCCAATCTGTCGACTGTCGCACCGTGTAACCGAGTTAACGGTGTCTCAAGTCAAAGTGCAAGGAAGACAAATCAACGACTTTTCATTGATTGATTCTGGCGCGAACAAACCCTAATTTCTCCCGATGTCCTCTTTTCTCGACGAATTTCAAGCTAGTATGTTCATCTTCATCTCTTTCTTCCTTCAATTTTTGCTTTTATCGTAATTTTTGCAGGCTTTTACAAAACCCTAGATTCAATTTGACCTAGTTTTAGTTCAATATTTGGGCGTTTTAGCATTGAATCGATAAGATTGATAGAATGTTCGTAACAATCAACAATTTGATCGATTATTTGATAATTATTGCTAATGTTGAGATGCGAACTGTTAAAATGCTTGCATTGATGTATTTGACGATTTAATTTGTGAAATAGCGAATGAAATGACAATTTGATACTGGTAGTTTGAGATTCTGAGTGAGTTTTAATTTTTGGAGAAATGATAATGGGTAATTAATGAAATTGAGGTTAGGTTTTCCGAGTAATGGTGAGAGTACAGTTGAATTGGTACCATTAATGATGTTGCTGGAAATCTGGTGATGTTTGGAGAGGGCGCTGATTAATGGTTAAGAGTAAGTTGCGACATTTGAGGAGGAGATCTTGATTAATGGTTAAGAGTAAGTTGCGACATTTGGCGGTGATAATAATGATGAATTTGTATTCGTTGGAGTGGAGGTGTTGATCAAGGAATAGTGATCAATTCGTACATGTTAGCTGTATATGCATGTCCCAACTGATTGTTCATATAGTAGAGGACCGGAAACCGTTTAAGGTAATGGTAACTAAATGAAAATGGAAAAGAAATGATGGTTGACAAAAGTAGTGATAATAGCGTGTGGCAGTGATATAAAGAATTGTTTTTTCGTGAAGTTTTACTGTGCCTTTTATGTATTGTGATGAAGAAGAATGGGATTGGCAGTCTACACCTTCGACAGTTGTAAGGTGAAGTAACCTTAGATTGCTCAATTTTAATTACTTTTGAAAACATGAATGAAAAGTAGTGAGGCTAATCTATAGAAAGAGAGTATCAAAGCATGATGCACAATATGTAGGATGCTTTATCATGTTGTTGAGATGTTATCATATAAGGTAGGTTCTGCTTGTGCAGTTCTCTTTTTGTATACTGGATCATTTAACCTGCATAGGGAGCCAAAGAAGAGTCAAGGACATTATTCATTGATCTTGGATTATATGGAATAAATAAAAATGTCTCATAAAACCGGTTGCGCTTCTTTCTAGTTTGAAGTAGCAATCATTCCGTGCAGTTCCTGAAAACCACATTCATTTTTATTATGATATAGACACAAGGGCTTTTTGATGTTCTCGTTGGAGCCTAAGAAGAGTCTTGTTTTACGGAGCATTTAATTTGTTCTCATTGTGAAAAGATCGTTTAGCAGGGGATATTTCTAAGGACCAAAACCACACTCTTTTACTTTTCTTTTTACCACTTGGTTGGTCGTCTTTGATCCATTGTCTATGTGAATCATAAATGAGCACTCATTAGTCATGTTCTATCATGTGTAAGACAGTTAATATTGTAGTTTTATAATTGAAGCCTTGAAGGGTCCAATGATGCTGGATACCAGAAAGATGTATGACATTCATCCTTGGCATATCATCTTGTTTGAAAAATGTTTGTATATTTATCTGGTCAAAGATTTTAAGTTCTCTGAAATAACAAATGATATAGTAGCTCCTGCCCTTCTAAAGGATGAACACGTTTTTATTTAGTATTCTCTTTTGGAGTAAGACTGCAACGCTGCGTATATACTACCTTGTGTGCCTTTAAGAAACTTGGGTAGTATTGCTTTTGTTGCTTTTTTTTTGCGATCTATAACTTTGTCGGGGTTGTATTTCTATTGCAGATCTTGAGTTGCTCCCAAATATTTTGCAGAAAAAATATGCTTTACTTCGTGACTTGGACAAAAGTTTACTAGGTGTGTTACTTGTTGCCATTTTACTTGTTATCTTCCAGTTACTCATCGCTCTTTCTTATTCAATCCTTAATCATGTTAATGAATGATGAGTATACACTGTAAAACATTTTTTTGGTATTTGGGCGAGATTGGTTGCAGAAATTTTGCGTCAGAATGAACAGCGTTGCGAGCAAGAAATAGAGTATCTCAAGCAGCGCTTGCAATCTGGTACCGTTACTGCTGATCCATCCCGCCTTAGATTCTCAGATGAAGCAGTGGATGAGCAAAAACACAGCATCAGGATTGCTGATGAAAAGGTTGCTTTGGCAGTTCAGGCATATGATTTGGTATTGCTTGTCATATTTACTTCTCTTTAGTTCAAGCCACCTGTTCCTTGACCCCTTATTCACACATTTTCTAAAATTGTTCCTTGATCTTGGTTCCTTGTAAACAAAGAATAACTTCAGTTAGTGAAACACAATATAGTCTAAGCCATTTTAAGGGATGGAATCAGGAATTTAGATACCCCAGGGTCAAAGAAGTTCCACTTTGTATGCGATCATCATGATGCCCACTTTATGATCTTAATTTATGTTTACTCGCTTGTAAACTTTGTTCATCCACCAGGGTCATCATGATTATAAGATGATGTTAGGGTGGATTGTCGAGTAATACAAATGTCAAAGACTACAGCCATGGAATACAGAAAGCATGTAAGAGAGGGGCTGGTGTACAGGGTACAGGGTACCACTTTATAAGCCGAGATGAACGAAGGAGTTTCCTATTTTTAGCAAAATACATAAATCTTAGAGCACGTCTTTCCAATGTAAGGGCACGCTGGTAGACAGTTAGCTGTGCTTGCATTTATCCTTGCTCCTATCTCATGTGAGCCACAATAACATGATCTTACTACAAGTAGATGATTTGTGTATGTGAATGAATTTGATTGTTGTGTTGATTCTCCGAGTGACCCAAAGGACATAGGGGCAGGAGAGAAAACATTTTGCTTTCATATGTGAGGGTCAAAATCTGCCTTATAAGTTTTGTCTTGAATTGTGTAACAGGTTGATGCACACATTCAGCAGCTTGATCAATATCTGAAGAAATCGGAAGAAGAGATCCGACGTGGTATTCTTTCTTTTTATCCTTTCTTATTTTCGTGATCTGATTGAATCTGGAATATTTATTACTATATCTTTTGATTTAAAATGACCTTTTGACAGAAAAGGAGCTTGCAGCAGCTTCTGGCTCATCTGATGCGAAGGATGAAAGTGGTGCAAAGTCTGGAAAAGGCGGTGAAGGTGGTGGCAGAGGCCGTAAAAAGTATACATCTTACCTTCACATGCATGGCCTTCATTCTCTAATTAATTTTTTTGTGTAATATTTGTGTTGATGTTTATTTCCAGAATTGGAAATTTCCTATCAAGTTAAAGACGTGTTATTCTCTGGTTTTAAAATATGACGAAATAAAGAATGATGGCTCTCGAAACTGTGTGCTTCTCGCATTGTAAACTGTAAAGTAGTAGCTGGTCTATGCAATTCTTCACACAATTTTCATCAAGGGTCATTTCTTATCATGAGCCTTTGAGGCACTGGTTTAATATTGTTCAATCGTAAATGTAGTTGTGATTATACTTCCATTTAATCTCAATCTCTCTACTTATTTTTCTTCTCTCTTTTTGCTTGTGTAAAATTTGGTTGAGTTTGTTTTAGTCATTCAAAAATCAAAAACTCTTGGCTTCCTTGATTCCCAGTCAAGAGCTATATAAGTATATTCCCTTCTTTCCTGATGTTCTGGTGGGAGATATTATCATTGATGCTATCTTTTCTACAGAACACGCCTTGGAGCAGCATCAGCAGCAGCAGCGGCAGCTCCTGTTAATCCAACGAGTATGGACTTGGATCTCCCTGTCGACCCAAATGAACCAACATATTGTGTTTGTAACCAAGTAAGCTATGGGGAGATGGTTGGATGCGATAATAATGAGGTATGTAATATGTTGCGTATTTTAATAAGCACTCACTTTTTTTTTTTTTGTTCTTGTCCATGATTTTAAGTCTTAACTGAGACACATTTTCTACTCTTGCAGTGTAGGATAGAATGGTTCCATTTTGGGTGTGTTGGAGTGAAAGAGAAGCCAAAAGGAAAATGGTATTGTCCTGATTGCTCCGTAAAGCAGAAACGACGTAAAGGCAAATAGCTGTAGATTCTCTCAGAAGGGCGAGACGAGAGATGCTAATGTATGTGTTTTGTGCTTTACCTTTTTTTTTTTTTTTTTTGTGTTATTTTAACTTGATGTTGTTTCTAGATAATGTATCTTGGAGCCTCTCGCTTACCCCCCGTTTTCATTGGCTTCCATTTTGTGATGTTAAACTCTTGAAAATTCCTCAATGTAGCCGTGTATGAATACAGATATATATATGGGACTTCACGCACTCTGAGTTCTACTCATTCGGGTTTCTTCTCATTACTGTGATAGTTCTTATTCGAACTGCTTTATTTCTTATCTTTAGATCTCTTTTCTTGTCAAAATGAAGTGACTGCATCTATTATTCGAGTGTCCTAACCCAAACAGTCGAAGCCCATGTAAATAGGCTAGAGCATCCAGAATAAGACGGACACGCCTCACGTGAACCGCCAAAACCCAACCCATTAGAACCAGACACGATCTCTATGACTCTACCTTAAACTGGTCCGACCCACTGACTTACCAGCTCTACGCATGGGGATGCTAAACCTAAACTAAGTTCGTTTTCTTTCCAATAATGCACCAGTATTTTGATGGCGGCAATCCCGAAAAAGGTTGACATCTAGAACAAAATCAATAATTTGCTGAATCATTTTATGTATGAATGCATGATATATTCATATTTATTATATTATAGGTACAAAAGGGAAATTATGTGTTCCTAAAATGGGGCTACAACATAGCCCCCCAAAATTCAGGATCCCACTATGTCAGGCTTCCCACTCAAAGTTACAGAATGTTACACCTTCCTAAATCTCTCATTATCTACTGTTTTTGAGTACACATTTTTGAGTTGAGAAGCTTAGTTTTTCATGAAACGACAATATTAGTGGCGACAACATATAAAACGACGGAATTTGAGGGCCGGCTTTGATTTCACGCGTGCCCTTGTATTAGCACCGCACCACTTCTTTCTGTATTATTTCCACTACTATTACGGAGTTGTGCAACACTGCAGCTCCAAAATACTATGTAGTGGTCATTTTGATTCAAATGTTGGGAAAATAATTTTAAAAAAAAAAATGTTTTAAGAACATTTTAAAACATTAAACGCATACTATAAAATGCCAAACAACATAATAAATATTATTCTGTAAAACATTATACCAATCGTTGGTTGGCGCAGTGGTAGCATGGGGCTGCGCTTGGTAGGGAGGCCTGCGGATCGATCCCCCACAACTGCGATTGGGAGGGGTTTAAATACCGTAATCCTTGGACACGCCCCGAAATCCGGATTAGTCGGCCCAATGTGGTTCGGATTACCGGATGGTTTAGACAAAAAAAAAAATCTGTAAAACATTATGATTTGTCGTATTAAATACGGAGTATAATATAGCAACATTCATTCAGTGATAGAAATAAATGAGTTTTCAACTAAGAAAATGACTGTCTCACATTGTCAGACTATCTTATTCTATAATTTAGACGAATATATACCACCTTAAGAGTTGTAATTACAACTTTATAAGAATCGATTATATGTGCTATTGAATATTTGATAGTTTAATCTTTTGGTATTGAATTCAACACAAATTCTTATTTGAAAACTTGTATCTAATAAGATTATCACGATTCACGAGTTTGCTTATTATATGATAGTTATTTCGTTAATGTAATTTGAACAAGTTAAAGGATATATACCTTGTTTATAATTTGAAAATCTCGTGAATTTGGTTTTAAAACCCATTTCTTATCGGCTTAATTTTACTCAGTTTAGCCCACTTCATTTTAGTTCAGCTTAATTCAGGTTACTTCAATTCAGCTTAGCTTATTTCAGCTCTATTTATCTCACCAAATCTTGATTCTCAGCTTCATCCAGTTCAGTTCAGCTTAATTCAGTTAAGCTCATTCAACCAAAAAAAAAAAAAAAAAACAAGGTCTAAGTTCCCTATACTTAATAACTTTGTCTAAGAAATTCACATTCACAATACTAATTATTATTGATTCGAAGGGATCCCTATAAGCAACTAGATGGTCGACCAAATTCACAATTTGGTGATTAGAATTTAGAACTCCTCTAATACAACTATTATCAGTGTGTATAATTGACATCTCTAACATAAAAAATTACTAAAATATCAATAATAATTTGTAAAGATGAATTAGATTGCATCGAGAATCATTGAATTCTAGGTTCCCCCTCTTTTGGACACTATTCTTTGTTGTGGAATGGTAAGCCTAAATATATGAAATATTTTTTTGGATAAAAATTACAAGAGATAGATGACAATAGGAAAACGGACATATGGGCACTTTCACCAACTTTGTAATCTAGGAGATTAATTAATCTAATCCCAATGAGGACTGTAAACTGTAAATTGTAATTGTAATCATGTAAATTTGAGTTGACGGACTCTGCTCGAATCTTGTTTAACTTAAAATGTTGGATTAAAAACTCGACTTGTGAAATGTCTCAAGTTCAGCTCGAAAACTATCCAATTATTATCATCTTTTTTACTCCGTATTTTTTTTTTTTTTTTTTTTCTGATTGAAATGAAAACGGATATATTTTCAATACAAATGAAAAATATGAAATACTAAATCAAATGTTTACGTACATAATTAGTGGATGTTAGAATAAACATAAACATAAAACAAATAATTAAATAACTAGTCTTGCTATAGACGGATATATCCGTCTATAGCTAAAGACGGGTCAAATAGCTTGAAAGTGGTGACATTTTTTGCCCCCACCACCCCACTTGTTGTTTATCTTATTAGGAGTATGATATTGTATTTGACCCGTCTTTAATTATAGACGGATATGTGCCGTCTATAATAAAATTTTGTGATAATTAAAAGTAAGTCCGAGTAGCCGCCGAGTATATGAAGCCAAAATTACGCCTAGGAAATGAGAGTTGAGAAGGATATGTGGTAGTGCCAAGTTCTAAAAGACAAAATCATACTCTCGTGATACCAAAGTGAAAAACGTTACGGACTTCAACGCCACTCATTGACGGTGCTCTAAGTCGATTACGACGGACAATCGGTTATAGTTTTACTCCGACGTTGTAGACCACTTGCTTATTTGAGGTCTTAAAGTGATGTTTATATAAAACTATATTTTTATTCAAAGAGAAATGAACTTTTGATTTCAAAGTCAGAAGGTGAACTATTTCTTATTAGGATTAACACTTGGGTAATATCAATACAATGTACTTATGATCAGTTTGACTACTAATAGCTAGTGAAGGTAAAAAGGTAGAAGTTCATGTGAAAACCCATCGTATAAATTACCATGGAGTACAAATGTAAAATGCATATATGATTTTGACAAGTAAAATGGAAAGGAGATCGTGTTGTGACCTCGTGCAATTGCTCTCTTGAATGAAAAATTCTAGGTGCATGCATGCATTTGATCATTGTATAACCTATGAAATGAGAACATTGAGTTATACCATGTTTCTTATAATGAAATTTTCTAAACTGAATTAAATTAAAAGTAATTCTAAATTATGGAACAATATTGAACATTCAATATTGTGATCACATGCTTCTAGAACATTCTACTTCCTTGATCAGCAGCAACACGTCAGCCTTGTAGTCAACAGTTAGTTAGGAGGAGTCAAAGTTTGTTACATATATTTTGAGTTTGTTAGAGGGCACTATTGTAAATAGCTACAGTTAGTTAGAATTCTAGACTGTGTATAAATATAGGATCAAAGCTGTAACATTATTTACTTTTCATTTCTCAATAATATCCAACAATTCTATTTACATTTGCTCTCAATCAATTTACTCAGTTTCTTCAATCATAAGCTTGCTATACATCAATGGCGTCCAAATCCATGGCTTCTGATGGTATCAAAGCAGGATCTTAGATCCTGATTCTGCATACTTCAAAGCTTCCGCAAATTAAAGCATAATTTTCTTCAATCTTTCAATTGAACTTCTTAAAGATTCACAAAATAAAAAAAAAATAAAAAATCGTTTTTTTTACAATTACTCATTTTTTCCACAATTCAATCACAAATCAATCAAAATTTTCAAATCAACCAAAATGCCTACAGAATCAGCAAATTCTACTGTTTCGAATTCAGATTCAAGAATCTTTGATGATCCTTATCATCCTACTAATGGTGATCATCCAGGGATGCATCTACTCACAGTACCTTTCAATGGAAAGAATTTCTCAAGATGGAGCCGAGGAATTAAACGCGCTCTTGCAGCAAAAAATAAGGCGTGTTTCATTACAGGAAGTCTCAAAAAACCTGCTGAAGGACATTCTGATCATCAAAAGTGGATTCAAGTGGATTATATGGTCACAAGTTGGATTATGAACACAATTTTAGGAGAAATTTCTGGAGATTTCGATTATGTTGATAGTTCAAAGCACCCTTGAGATGATCTAAATGAGAGATACGGTCAAACTAATGGTCCTATGTACTATGAGATTGGGAAAGATTTGTATAATCTTCAACAAGGAAGCATGTCCATAGCTGAATACTACGGGAAAATGAAGCATTTATGGGAAGAATTGCAGAACATTGAAGGAATTCTGGAATGTGTGTATGAAGTTCTTGAAAAATGTTCCTGTAGCCTTCTGAAGAAGTTCATAGAAGCTGAGAATAACAGAAGGTTAAATCAGTTGTTGATGGGAGTTGATCCAGCATATGATCATCTCAGACAGATTCTCCTTGCACAAGATCCCTTGCCTACTGTTAATCAGGTCTTCTCAAGACTATTGCAAGCTGAAAGCCAGAGGTCAATCACAGAGAAATTGCCTGTCAATGAGGAATCTACTACTCTATTTGTTTCCAAAAATTATAATCACAAGATTCAGTATCAAGGCCAAGCGAACAAGGAGTACAAAGACTTCAAGAGATCAAAGTTCAACAACTATGGAGCAGAAACAGGAGACTCATCTGATGCGATTGTCAAACCTATGTTTTGCAAATATTGCAAAAAGGATAATCATAACATTGAGAACTGACGCATACTTGAATACAAGAGGAAGCAAAAGAATAACGAAATAGGAGACAAATCTAATGGAAATCCAGCACAAAGAAGATTTGCAACTAATGTTGCTGAAGAAAGTATTTCAGATCCATTGGAATTCAACAAGAATACTGATATGCAGTTCAGTCCTTCATCCTCACAGTATTCTGATAATATCAATCAGTTTCATGCTTATTCAAGGCAAGGTGTTCAGGCTCCCTCAATGGCTATTGATAAAGGATATCTCACTCGTATTATTCAACAAGTTGTCAGAAATATGAGCATCAACCAACAGGCTGGTGAATCTACCAGTACTGCAAATTTGGCCAATTTTGCAGGTATACACTCTGCGTTATCTGCTATTAATGTCTATTCACAAAGTGATGTTATGCATTGGATAGTAGATACAGGAGCGTCTGATCATATGAGTCCTTGGATTTCATTATTTCAAAATTTGAGGAAATTACATCATCATATCTGCATTAGTTTACCTGATGGTAGGGTAAAATCTGTGCAACAAGTTGGAGATATAAGAATTAATGCACATCTTTTGCTGAGAAATGTGCTATTTGTCCCTGATTTTCGACATAATTTGCTTTATGTTGGCAAGTTAGCTATGGACCCTGGTTATCAAGTTGTTTTTGATAACAAAGGGTGTAAATTTCAGGACCCTACAACTAAGATTACTCTGGCTTATGGGGTGAAGAATTCTAGATTATACAAGCTACTCAATGTCAATGAAGGCTTGGATTCCATGAGAAGCTTGAATAAAGACTATGTCTATAGTTCAATGAACAATGTAATAAAAGATAGGGCAAGTAATGTTAGCTTTGTTTCCATTTTACATGCCAGACTAGGGCATAGTTCAGTCTCTAAGATGAAGCATATCCCTGGAAATTTTTGTAATGACATTACTAAATTGGATTGTGAAATTTGTCTCAAATCAAAGTTTCATCAGTTTCCTTTTGAAAGAAGTGATTCAAGGGCACCTAATGTTTTTGATTTGGTACATGATTTATGGGGACCTTATCGCGCTCCTAACATCTCTGGTGATACCTATTTTCTTACAATTCTTGATGATTTCACACGCACAACTTGGACACATTTGCTTAAGGACAAACACCAAGTTTATTATACCTTATATGCTTTTATTGCTTATGTGGAGAACCAATTCAGTACTTCTATAAAACAAATTCGTAGTGATAATAGGACGGAAATTATATATGGATCTTGCAAAAGATTGTTAGCAGATAAGGGCATTATCTCTCAGCGTAGTATTCCAGGAGTGCCTCAACAAAAAGGACGGGTTGAGAGAAAACACCGTCATTTACTTGACACAGCATGGGCAATCAGGTTTCATGCTAATCTCCCTAAGAGGTTTTGGGGAGAATGTCTTCTTGCTGCTACACATATAATCAATATGCTTCCTTCTTCTGTACTTAATTGGCAGATACCCATTGAGCTTCTCCTCAAAAAACCTGTGGATTATGATGCCTTGAAAGTTGTTGGTTGTTTATGTTATGCATATAACAGGACAGTTAATAGAGACAAATTTGATTCAAGAGCAAGACGTTGTATACTTCTTGGTTATCCCCATGGAAGCAAAGGATACAAGCTTTTTGATTTGGATGTTCAGAAAAAATTTCTTAACAGAGATGTTCGGTTTTATGAGAATATTTTTCCATACAAATTCAATCTTGAAAATTCTAATTTTTCTCCTTCTGAAATCTTACTTCCCTTGGTCACACCTTCTTCTGATTCTCCTCCTGCAGTTTCTTCATTTGATTCTGTTGTTTCTTCTAGGATTGTTACTGATATTGAGGCCACCAGTGGTTCTGAATCTCCTCACAATACTGCCAATATAGATACTACTATTTTGCCTCTCTCTCGCAATGCTTCTCCTGCTATTAATACTACCAATGATGTTCTTCTTCCTGCAGAACCAAGGAAATCCAGTAGAGAAAGGCAATTATCTTCTAGGTTGCAGAATTTTGTTTTGCCTAAATTGTCCTCTCTTCCTCCTTCATCTACTGTTTTCAACATTCACACCCTTTTTTCTTCTATGCCACATCACAGTCCTGAGTATAAAAGCTCTTTGGCAAATGTTTTGGCTAAGCCTGAACCCAATTCTTATGTTCAGGCAGTCAATGATCCCAATTGGACAACAGCTATGAAGCAAGAATTACATGCTCTTGAGAAAAATCATACCTGGGATGTCGTTGATCTTCCTTCTGGTCATCGTCCTATAGGTTGCAAATGGGTTTATAAACTCAAATTTAAACCAGATGGCAACATTGAACGTTATAAAGCAAGGCTTGTAGCAAAAGGTTACAAACAAATTGAAGGCAAGGACTACAAGCACACGTTTTCTCCTGTCGCTAAATTTGCCACTATTCGTACTGTCATGGCTTTAGCAGCAGCTCGTGGTTGGCCATTATTTCAATTGGACATCAACAACGCTTTTTTGCATGGCTATCTCGATGAAGAGGTGTATATGGATCCACCTCAAGGTTATACAAAGGCAAAGCCAGGGCAAGTTTGCCATTTGAAACGCTCTCTTTATGGTTTAAAGCAAGCAAGTCGACAATGGAACATTAAATTATCTCGATTTCTCATGAAAAGTTTGGGCTTTTCACAGTCTAAACATGATTATTCACTTTTTACAAAAGCACAAGGATCAGATTTCACAATAATTCTTGTCTATGTTGATGATCTTTTGATCACCGGTTCTCATTCTTCCTTTATACAACAAATTAAAATGGCTCTTGACAAGCAATTTACTATTAAAGATCTTGGTCTTCTGAGATTTTTCCTTGGGGTTGAAGTAACTCGAAATCATCAAGGTCTCCTCTTGAATCAACGGAAGTATATTGTTGACCTGCTTCTTGAAACTGGTTTACAGGACTGTAAACCCACACCAATTCCTTTTCCCCGGGGTGTCAAATTATCTCCTGATGATGGTGAGTTGTTATCAGATGCTGAATCTTACAGAAGACTTGTTGGACGTTTGTTGTACCCTAATTTAACTCGCCCGGATATCTCTTATTCTGTACAACAATTGTCTCAATTTCTTAGTGCTCCTCGCCAATCCCATTATCAGGTTGCTCTTCACGTTGTCAAATACTTAAAGGGTACACTAAATCATGGCCTTTTCTATCCTTCTAATTCTGACCTGCAGCTCCATGGATATTCGGATGCTAATTGGGGTAATTGTCCATTCTCTGCCAAGTCTCTTACCGGATATTGTGTCTTCCTTGGGAAGGCTCTCATTAGTTGGAAAATAAAAAAGCAGAAGACTGTTTCTAAGTCTTCTGCCGAATCTGAATATCGTAGCATGAGTGCTACCACCAGCGAATTAGAATGGGTTGAAGGTTTGCTTAATGATTTGCAGCTCAAGGTTTCCTTACCCATTCCTCTTCTTTGTGACAATCGCGCTGCTCAACATTCGCTGCTAATCTTGTCTTCCATGAGCGCACCAAACATCTCAATATCGACTGTCATTATGTCCGGGACAAAGTGCAGGAAGGCTTCATTGCTACAGTTCATGTTAAATCTTCTCTTCAATTAGCAGATATCATGACCAAAGGTTTAGGCGAATCACAGCATAACTTTTTGACTTCCAAGTTAGGACTGTGTTCTACAAACTCAGTGCCAACTTGAGGGGGGGATATGGAACAATATTGAACATTCAATATTGTGATCACATGCTTCTAGAACATTCTACTTCCTTGATCAGCAGCAACACGTCAGCCTTGTAGTCAACAGTTAGTTAGGAGGAGTCAAAGTTTGTTATAGATATTTTGAGTTTGTTAGAGGGCACTATTGTAAATAGCTCCAGTTAGTTAGAATTCTAGACTGTGTATAAATATAGGATCAAAGCTGTAACATTATTTACTTTTCATTTCTCAATAATATCCAACAATTCTATTTACATTTGCTCTCAATCAATTTACTCAGTTTCTTCAATCATAAGCTTGCTATACATCAATGGCGTCCAAATCCATGGCTTCTGATAAATGGATAATACCTTATTGTACAACAATGGTGGAAATTCTCAAAAAAATTAGAAACAAAATCATTTTTTTTCTTTTTTGGTTAAATGGGCTTACTGTGTCGCGGTTAAGAGTTGAATCCCCAATCTTACAATTGAATTATTAAAACAGCTCTTACCACATGCATAAGCTAACTCTTATTATTACAGAAACAAAATTATTGAAAGTTAGATTATTAGTTAAGATTTACGATGCCATTGTACATCAATTATCCGATCTAGTTATAAAGATCATCCACACTCCCAAACAAATAAGACAAGTCCATAACAACAAACAAATCCGATCACAAACATGCTTTTAAATCTCACCCTAGCTAGCTATACATCTATCGTAGTTGTGGCCTCCTATTGCAAATTATTCAAAAAAGCATTGGCTTTTTCCTTGGTTCCTAAAAATTAACAATCCAAAAAGGAGAAGAAGCATGCAAATAATCAATAAAATAAAACTCTTTTTTACAAGTTTACATTTGTTTTGTCCCTAAAAAATGTTTATAATTTTGGTGGCTTCGAGTTCAATGTCTTCTCTTTTGTGTTCCCACATTCTTAAAAGAAGATCCAAATTTCCACAATTTTTGACTGACAAACATAACATTACACCATCTCTATATATCTTTCACTGACAGTCAACCCGATCCATGTCAGTAATCGGATCCAGAGAACTAACACAAACATCCAACTAAATATCCGACACTGAAAATTGTTGACTTTCACTTCATTTGCACTCAAAAAGCAAAACCCTAATTTTTTTATGAGCCAATCATGTACACTTGGTATGTCCTTGTGATCTTGGTAGACATGTTTTTTTACTAGTTTATGTCCCACTTTGGATTATCTATGTGTCCACAAATGTTATCATACTAGTGTAGCTCCCGTGCAAACATTGCACGGTATATATAAAGTTTTACTTTTTTTAGTGTATTATATTTATGAAATTTAAACTAATTAAACTTTTTTTTTTCAAACGTTTCTCATCGTTATATTTTGATTTGAAAAATTAAAGTCAAAATCGTATTAATCATGAAATGAGTATTTCAATGAAAGTTTTTCCTATTAGCGAGAGATTAATGGTGTTATTTTATAAAATTTTACTGAAAATATATTTTTAGCCGCAACTTTTTATCATAGAAAATCAATGAATTTTTTTCTATGATTCTTTAAACAAAAAAAAAATCTTTTTATATTATAAAAAGATTGGAGATAATTTTGTGTAGAATATAAAATACTAAATGACATGAATATCACAAATAAGTTTATAAATCTGAAAGATTATGTGTATTATATCCCACCATACTTATAGAATATGCTAAAAAAATAACTAAATTTTATTTTAGGAAATATGTTTAGGCGGGAAAAATTTGGAGTTTGCCTATTCATTTAGTAAATAGGGGATTACTTAAGTACTGTATTTAGGAGATATCGGCTAATTTAAATGGTAAAGTTATGAAAAATGATACACAAAATCTGGGTTTAAATCTCGTCATCATCAAATCTGAGTATTGTCCCTCCATTTTTTTAAAAAAAATAGAATTAACAAATTTTTAAATACACGAGATTTTGGATCAAAGCAAGGTTTATTTAAGTTTTTAGTTTAATTCGAAGATATCAAAATAGAAGTATTGTGGTTCGACACTCTATATGAGCTCAAGTACTGTCCGACACTCGATCCTTGAACACTGGTATGACACTCGGACACTTTATTTTAGACCAAAAATTTGACTTTTTTTTATTAAAAAACTATGCCCGACACTTGGAAATGCATCCATGTCCGACCCTTCAAGCCGAGTCAGAATAACATAGCATACAAGTGTATGAGTTTCAAACTCAAATTAGGTATGTGTAACACTCAATAATAAACAATTGATTTAGATTTGTCTTAGTAACTTTTAGATTTAGCTAAAGTATATTATGCAACTCGATCAAACACTTATGTTACATTATATAACCTTTTGTACTAAGTCTCACATGTGATGGTCGCCCTTTTTGCTTTATAATTTTTCTTTTCAATAATACTCGCTCATATTCACTATATTCGTCCCCTTTACTTTTTACCCAAGAAATAAGGAAGTGAATTTAGACCACACAAAATACACTACCCCACATGTCATTGAATTTGGACGACACAAATCAACCCAAAAAAGGAAATAGGGAAGAAAACCCGAATAACCGAATAAGAAAATAGGGAAGAAAACCCTGAATAGGAGGGAGTAATGGCATTTTAGATTTAATTTGTCTCTTGATTTTTAACTATGAAAACCACTTCAATAAAACGATTAGGCTATAGGTTGAGGTGCAATCAATGGTTACTGATTTACTCGTATTTCATAAATCTAGATCTATGTAATGTATAAATCATATATTTCAAATGTTGATGTTGTTTGAGGGCTGAGGCCCTTAATATATTTAAATCTTGTTATTTTACCAAAATGAAGTTGAGTTGAACTAAAGTAAATTGAGCTGAAACTGAATTGAATGGAACTAAAGTGAACTGAAACGAACTTAATAAATAATCGAAAAATTTAATAATACTAATAATAATAACATAAAATGTTGTTTTAATAATTGAGCATATTACATTATTACCATTACCATAAAACTTACACTAACATCATTTTTTGTGAGTGGGATTATTATAATGTTCATCGGAAGTATTTAATAACGTTGTACTCTATAAAGTTAAAAGCTAAAAAAAAGAAGACAATACACTAGTTGCATTGACAAAAAAGGCATTGGAACATTGCTCTATAAAAGCATACCACCATGGCACCATGCTATATATAAGTTGCTCTTAATAACTCCCTTTTTTAGGAACGTATCCCTTTTAAGTTAGTGTTGCCTTACCTAAAACTCAACTAAAAACATCACTAACAAAAATACAAAATAAAACAAGAGTGCACTACTACATAAAAAAAGTATGGAAGAAGAAGGAATGCCAGGGTTTTGCATTCAAGCAAAAAGAGGTGGTTGTTTCGGTGGCGGTGGGGGTGGTAGTGGGACTAAGTGTGGTCGGTGGAACCCTACCGCGGAACAAGTTAAGGTTTTGACCGATTTATTTAGGTCCGGGCTTAGAACCCCTAGTACTGACCAAATTCAGAAAATATCTAATCAGTTGAGCTTTTATGGTAAGATTGAAAGTAAGAATGTTTTTTATTGGTTTCAAAACCATAAGGCTAGGGAGAGGCAGAAACGACGTCGTGTCTCCAAGGATAATAGTAACAATAACGATAATACGTCGTGCTTCCAAGTTGATGATCATCATATAAAGGCAGTTGCTCCTACAAAATGTACGTCCATCTTTCTTTGCATGAATGATATTTATTTTTTATAATAGTTCGACTATCGAGTTTATTATTTCAAAACACTCGCTTATGAATCCTGGTCATGAGTACCAGTTCTCATAGCTTTATAAACTAAGTTAGCTGACATATGGAATATTTCGTATTGATTGTGATTATGTTTAGAGCAAATAATTAGCACGAAGTAAGAAATACATGTAAATATGGTGATACCGAAACTCATTACTGACCTAGTTATGATTTTGTGCCCGGTGTATGAATGATCTTTATTTGTAATAATGGTATCAACTATCGAGTTTATTTCAAAACACTCGCTTATGAATCCTGGTCATCAGTACCAGTTCACAGGACTTTATAAGCTAAGTTAGCTGACATCTGAATATTTTGTATTAATTGTGATTATGTTTAGAGCAAATTAAATAATGAGCACGAAAATTGAAATAACATGTGAATATGGTGATACTAAAACTCATTAATTACTGATACGGTTACTTTATGTTTTCGCATATTTTATCTTAGAATGATAAAAGTAATTTGCTCTAGCTAAACGGTTGTGTACTTGGCTAACAGATTTTGGCGAGATAAATCAAGTGGCATGCGAACAAGAGAGAGCAATAGAAACACTCCAACTCTTTCCGATGAATTCATACAACGTACCGGAATCGGAGAAGATAAGGATGATTTCAAATGAATGCAAAGAGAACAACTATGCAACCTTTGGTTATGCCTTTGGAAGAGAGTTTGATCATCCTCCTTTGGATTTGCGCTTAAGCTTCTTTTAGGCTTAGTCATTATTATCATACTCCATTTCCTTAATTAAGAAACAAAATTTCCATATGATGCACAATGTTTAGTTTATGTTTTTAAAAAAACATATTTGCACCTCATCAACATTAATGTAATTCTAGATCATATAGCATAAAGTTTAATTTGTCTAATATGGACTCCAAGTTGTTGCAAAAGGTTGATCACTTCCTTCGTCTGTCCCAATTGATAGTTATCGATTATCATTTCTTAGAAATATGTATTTTCAAACATAGATAACTAATGACCTGGACGAAAAGAATACCAAATCCGATTATAAAAGAAACGTAAGCTAATGGAATAACATTAAAGTGATCCCAATACGCCTCAACCATTTTCTATTTGAATGAGAGAACATTTTTTGTTATAAATGTTCTCATAGGGTTATGTAAAGGAATCGAAATTTGGGATAAGGATAAGGATAAGGAACAGTTCACACTCATTTATCACTTGATCTGTGACATATTGTATTCAACTCAAACCCTGGTCGTGAAAATCGCTAGGTTGTATAATCTCTAATGAAGTTATCGGCTAATCCAGCTTCAATCATTGTCATTGTAGGCTAATCCAACTTCAATCTATCATATATCATTTGATCTGTAACATATCGTATTCAATTCAAACCCTAGTCGTGAGTAGTGAGTACCACTAGCTTGTAGTCCATAATGACATTATCGGCTAATCCACCTTAAATCGTTGTCATTATAGGCTAATCTAACTTCAATCGTTCATACATAATTTGTTCTGATCTGTAACATATCGTATTCAATTCAAATCCTGGTCGTGAATATCACTAGGTCGAGTCTCTAATGACATTATTAGCTAATCCGGCTTGAATCGTTTATCGTTGTATTGATCAACTCCATGTCATGTAATAGTGATTAGTGCATGCATGCACGGCTTGTAGTCGTTGTAGATATCTATGTTAAATATGTAAAAATCTATAAAGCTATGGAAAATAGAGAAAAAGGTTGGACATTCTATCCTTTGTTTTGATCCTATACAACTTTTGTATTCATGAATCTCTGTGTTTATTCTGTTGGATTGTTTGTGGGTTTCGATTATTATTTAGAATTGGGAATGACAATTTGTTAATTTCAATGGAGATGTCTGTCTCATTTTGCAATTGATTATATATCCACTTGGAACTATATGCTTTACCAACTTTGAGTTTATTCCTTGGAGTATGTACGTGAACTTGATCGTAGTTGACCAAGTAAACTCCATTTAAAGACTTTTTAAAGTAAGTGAACAAGTCATTTTATATGTTCATCTACATATGAACTATATGAATTGAAGTATGAACATACGACTTCATTGTATTAGTGTATGATGGTCGAAAGGTCACGCGTTCAAATTCTAACAACATTTATTATCTTACAAAGTGAAATTTCAGCATATGATAGAGGAGCCCGTGCACTAATCACTAGCCCAATGAATATTCGAATAAGGGGCATAATAGAAAGTAATTATATACAAAATAAATAAGATATGTGCTCTTATTATAGCAATGTATTACTATGGAATATCGGTTTAGTTACCATGATTAAGCAAAAGGTGACTGCTACAAGATTTTTCTAACAAGGATGTATCTAGAGTATAAGAGCATCCACATTGAAGAGTAGGTTCTCTTTCTCTCCTTTATTTTTTTCTAATTTTTTCATTGGACACAATATTTTCTCTTATTTTTTGCCACACTTTTCAATTTCTCATCGTCTTCCTTTTTTTTTCTCCACATAAAAAAGAATGTTCTCTTCCTCTCCTTTCCACCTTTCCACCATATTTCTCTCTTATATGACACAAGGGCCTAGACAAGAACATCCTCCATAAATGGAGGATGTCTTCCTCTTCCTCTTTAAAGAGGATGTTAAGAGGACATCCTCTTAACACTCTCTTTCATCTAAGAGAATGATGGATCCTCTTTCATCTAAGAGTGTTCATCATATATATATGACCGGACCCAACAGAAACCTCGAGACCGGGCTACCTATAACCCAAACTCAAAAATCGGGCCGGATCAAATTGGAACAAACCCATAAGGTCCAATAAGGTAGGTGAGATTGTTTTAGATACCGAAGTGGATATGACACTATCACCATACTTTGTGGACCCGGAGACCGGATCCTAAGGTAATAAGTCCGATTTGTCATTCTGAACCACTCTTTGTATGGTCCTAATCCGAAGGGCACGTGTTGAAAAAGCTTAAATAAAAAGTTTGATAATAAATATGGAGTAGTACTCTCTCCATCTTCATTATTTGTTTACCCCTGCCTTTGACACAAATGTTAAAGAAAGAGAATTATTTATAGCTATTGTTATTGGATAACAAGTTGAGATGATTAATTTACTCATCAAAAATACTTTTAATATAAAATGTAATAAACAAATAAGACAGCTTAAAGTAGAATATATAAACAAATGATCAGGATAAAGTATTAAAATATCGTAGAAATTTGAAGTGAGTCATCATTTGTTGTTATAAACAAATGTCATCTTTTATTAGGTTACATCTAATTTGACTCATCTTGCCATAAGACAGATTCGGTCAATTTCAATGTTTGGTTGGAGCATTTTGGAATGGAATTAGATACCTGATTGATTCTAACTCCATTCCAATCACTTGAAATCTCATACCCACCTCTCCCCCCAAATTTCCAACTCCATTCCACCCAACACATTGTTATTCCCATTCCCGGATTGAACCAAACAATTTTAAACATGTATGGGGTTCTAACTCCATATCTCCTTGGAGTTAGAATCCATTCCATTCCATACTTAATGTTTAAACCAAACGATAGCTAAATAGAGCGAGATAACTTAACATGACCCAATAAATCTGACATGACCCGCTTGAAACCCAATCTAACAAAAGTCGAAAGTTTATCCAACCCGAAACTGATCAGGCTCGTTTTGGGCCCGACACCCAATATAACCCGGTAATTAGTGGCTTGAAATTGAACTTGACCCAACTCGATATTGGCCGAATAAGATTGGTAACCCAACAATTATTAAGCTTAATATTATTCCAAATGAAAGTGATGTAGTGTTTAGCTTTTACGCTTGATTTAATAAACAATGTCACAAAACCAAATAACGATCAAAAATGAAAATTACAGGTCAAAAGTTGAAGTGTCGCGACAAATAAAAAAAGACAATAAGTCGACCGGAAAATGACCTTACCCGACAGCCACATCAAGAGATCGAATGATCTGACCCGATAACAACCTGACCCAAACCCGACTCGATCTGAAATAGCACTTCGACTCGATATGACACAAGCCCAATTTGAGCCAATCCAATTAACCCAACTTGAAGCCGGCCCGATTAACCCGTTATCACATCTAAAATATCTTGTCAAACAGAGCCTAAATATGTCAAGATGCAATGGGCTAAAATGTATCAATGAAATATAATTGGACTATCCATATCCTCACACATCATAAACATCTCAGCCCAACATCAAAACTACCAAAAACATGCCAAAACACCAATCTAGCAGCACAAAGAAGTAAAAGAAAAAGCAAAAGCAAAATCAGACAGATTGTTCCTCAAGAAACCCGAAGAAATCAACCAAAAACCTCCATTAAAACACTCCAAAGAAACCTCAAAATCACAGCATAATACTCAACAATGGACGTGATTAAAACACAACAAATATCAGCAAGACCAATTGAGAAAGTGGTAGTACATCCATTAGTACTACTTAGTATAGTAGATCACTACAATCGTGTAGCGCGTGATACTAAGAAGCGCGTCGTTGGTGTTTTGCTTGGTAGCACTTTTAAAGGCACCGTTGACGTTACTAATAGCTATGCTGGTATGAACTCTCTGCGATCTGAGTTTTTGATTTTTGATTTTTGATTTTTGATGAATGTTTGAGGTTTTAGGGTTTACAGTTTACAGTTTACGAGTCGAAGGATTGAGTTTTGTGAGTTATTGTTTGGAGATCTGTTTAATTCGGAATATGGTGGAGTTGTTTGTTATGTTTAGGGTTTGTGATTGGTTGATGAAATTAGTAATTAGTGAAATTGTTGATCTTTCTTGCAATTTGCTTGGAAATTGAAATTGTTTAGGGTTTCTGCTTGTTGAAGAGCTGAGTAATTTAGCGTGCATTGGCGAAACTGTAGATTTGGAACACTATCTTCATCCCAGTATATTGTTTTAGTTTAATTAATGCTAAATAAACGAATGATTAGGACGGAAGAAATACAAGTTTTTATCTTTATGTGTAATTAGAAGTCGTCGCACAATGATTCCGATTGGGGTTGCTTTTAGGGTATGCAGCCGAGGTGCTTAATTTGTTTACAGTTGTCTTAAGGTCTGGTTAGCGAAATTAATACGATGCAATCAAAAATTGAGTTGACTTTACAGTAGTAGAAGCTTTGATGGTCATTGCAACGAAACTGGGATTCCGATCCTTTGACTTTATTGAAGCCATAGGTTGATAGTTGATAGTTGATACCGTTGTGGATATAGAGTGTCACTAAAGCCAACTTCATAGCTAAATTCCTTTCACGAAATAAGCCTTTGTTTGGATGCAATTTGAGAGGGAAATGGCGGGAAGGGGGGAGGGGCGAGTTGTGTTTGGGTATAAGTTCTCTCCAAATTTTTCTGATGTTGGAGCCTTGGAGGGATTATGATTTACTTTGGAGGAGGGAAGATGAATCCCTCAGCTTCCTCGTATCTTATTCGTTAACCAAACAAAGGATTTTGAATCCCTCGTTTCCCCTCCCCTCCCTTTCCCTACAAATCATCTCATCAAACTAGGTCGAAGGGTGTGTTTTGATTAAAAAAAGAAAAAGGGTATTTGGAGAGGAGGGATTTAGGAGGGGGCGCAAGGGCTGGGATAGCTTTGAATAGTTTTGAAATACTTCCTTAAACATAATAAAGATTTGGAGGAAAATTGTATTCAAATAAACCTACTCCATTCTCCACACCTCCCCTTCCCTTCTTTTCCTTTCCTTCTATCCCTCCCCTCCTTTCCCTTCTATTTTATTATCAAAACAAGGCATAAAACATTGACTTTTGAACCTTTGTTATCTAGTCCGCTTGTGCTAAACTAAACCTTAGAATGGATTTGGCTAAAAAAATTGGAGGGAAGGGAAAGGAATGGATTTGGCTATAAATCTTTCATATGTTGGTTGGGTTTTTATTAGGTGTAAAGGAGTGAAAATGGATCCCGCCATTTCGATCCTACCTTTTAGCTAACCAAACAAGCAAATTTATCCTTCACTCCCCCGCTCCCCCTTTCCCTCCAAATCCCTTGATCCAAACAAGCCCTAACTAGCTCGGATAAATACTCACTGACCCCAGCATTTCTCTATTGTTTTGTGCTTTGGTGGCATCACAAAAATCTGAATTTCACACTCTTTTGGTTTCTGGACAAATGTTCTTCGTCTTATCATTGAGCTATATCCATTTGTATGTGTTGGAGTAAGGATATCCATGCAATTCTCGATGCGAATTTTATTTTTGGTCATTGGGAAACAATCTCCGTGTCGTATTGTTAACACAGGTGTAAGGTTGAGTGCTTCTGGGTCCCATTTACCGTGTAATTTGTGGAACCCATTGTACTGTTGTAGTAATGTTGTTGTACATTACTTCCTAGTTTTGTTGCTGATTGGGCAAGGCCTTCTTTACTAAGCCCAATGCCTTCTTTACATCTTAGAATGTGAAGATGGAAATTTGATTTCTACATTTCTGAGCGTATTTCATAATAAATTAGGTTTTGTGTTAAATACTAATTTTGTGTATACGTTCATTAAGTTTCTGTACTGTTTTTGATTCGTAGATAAATATATGCAGTTGATAATTAATCTACATTCTGATTTCAAACAATGCAGTGCCATTTGAGGAAGATGACAAGGACCCAAGCATATGGTTTCTCGACCACAACTATCATGAATCTATGTTTTCTATGTTCAGGAGAATAAATGGTTTGTCTTCTCTGAACTACTCGCTTGATACTCCTGTACTATGAGTGTTTAGATTTAGTGAATAGCTCTTTAACATTGATCTCATGCTCTGATATTTTCCTTGATGTTTAGCTAAGGAGCATGTGGTTGGTTGGTATAGCACTGGCCCAAAGCTACGACAGAATGACCTCGATATCCACAGATTATTTAACGAGTAAGATAAATTTACTTGCCTGAGGATATGATGTGTTTGCCTTGTCGGCTGTCGCTTTCTGTATATATGTTGTGCTCCACTGCTCCATGATTTTTAATCCTGTTATGTTTTATGTTGATTGTATATGTTATGCTATTTTCTTCCCCTTTAAATCCGTCAATAAACATTACATGGTTTTTTCCTTGTTCCACTAAGTGCTAAGCAAATCTTTTATAGACATGATTTGGGTTCCAGAAACATCATGTTAACAATACACCAAGTGTATTTAGACAAACAAGGAAGATTAATAACATCCCTTCCTGCGGATTCAAAACAAATGAACTTGAAGAAGTGTGTGATCAACTATCAAGGACTTTGTGATCTCTAAGTGAGGCGTGATATAATTGATTAAAAGTTTTTGAAAGCATGGATGGCTTGCATGGCAGACACTTTTTCTCTTGTCATTGAGTTACATCCTTTAAGAATAATCCTCTAGGAGTTTCCTGGGGCTAGAGAAAGGTGAAATGCAGCAAAAAGCAAACTTTATACTTTTTAAATTAATAAAAATCAAACCTTTTTTAATAAATAATATTGCATTATGTCTTTTATGAGTCATAGGAGTTACTCTCTAGAAAGAGTGTTAGACGCAAAGTGAAAGAAAGTAATTGATCATTTACAAGATTGAGGTTTGAAAAAACGTAATTGGTGAATAATGTGTTATAAATGTTTCGTATGGCCATATTAGCACCAGACAGTACTCAGTAGATACTTCTCATGCTTTGAGGGTTTGAGTTAACACCTCTGAGTTGGTGCTTTTCTTTTGATACTTGAACTCAGTTTTCTGCGTAGGGAGATCTCAATATGCGCGCACCTTCTTTAATCTGTTCCCGAGCTGCTGAATAAGTTGAACAAGATGAAACTGTGTCATATTGTCAGCTTGTTTCATTGTTTTGGTATATGCTAAGGGCCTTTGTTCTGAATTTCTGCAAACTTATATATGTAGCATTTATAAATGAGTAATTGACATCTGTTGTACTCTCTTCACCCTTTATTTAGTTATCTTCTTCACCAAAGAAAGGAAAATATTACTTTCAAAGTCCGACCTTTTTGGAAAATTTGTAAGTTTTAGAATTAATGAAATAACCAAAAGAAGATGATAAGTTCAAGAATCTATTGAATTACTTTAGATAAAACCACTGTATGAAATATGAAGTGCTGGTTTCCATTGTACCTCAGGCATTCTTATTGAAACTTCAGCTGCTGTTTATATCTGCTTGCATGGTTATTTATTTGTTATTCACTCTAAGCTTACTTTTGTTGCTGGCTTTATTCCATAGTTGTATTGCTAGATTTACTTCCGTTTTGGGTTATTGCAGTTATGTTCCAAACCCTGTCTTGGTTATCATTGAAGTTCAACCAGAAGAGCTGGGAATACCAACCAAGGCTTATTATACTGTTGAGGAGGTCAAAGAAGTATGTGTCTGAAAACTGCCTTTATTTTGCAGTCCAATTCTTGCTATTTATTTATTTATTTCATATTACCTCTAAAATTGGACAATTCTTATTGGCCACCCCTAATTAATTTAGAAACAAGACTTTCTTGCTGTTCTGGACTAAAGAAATGTACCTCTCAAGTAGAAATTGATTTTTATATCTGGTTTCTAGCTTAGGAAAGACTAAATAGTCCTTATGAAGCCATTTTAGCTCAGCTTCATATGTTTCAATCTTGCAATCTATAAGGACTATTTGTTCCTAAAGGACTATTTAGTCTTTCCTAAGCTAGAAACCAGATATAAAAAGCTATTCCTATCTGCAGACTGTTAGTCAAATTCTAAAATATGATTGAATATGTAGAATTTAAGACACTAATTATATTATCTGTTTGCAGAATGCAACACAAAAGAGCCAGAAGGTCTTCGTTCATGTTCTATCCGAAATTTCAGCGCATGAAGTGGAAGAGATTGGTAAGTTTATGATCTTATTTTTTTTTTCAGTTGACAGTGGCATTTACTTCCTTTGCCCTATTTTGATAATATGACAGTTGCGGACTAGCCTGTCTGTCATCTCATCTGTGTATGTTTGATTGTAAGACATTTGGTATTCTTGCAGGAGTGGAGCACTTGCTCAGAGACGTGAAGGATACAACTATCAGCACTTTAGCAACAGAGGCAATTCTCAACACTTGGCTAGCTTTGTCATTTGTGATGGTTTGAGAATAGGCTTAATATATATAGTCGTCATTTGGTTGGATGTTGGAAGTTGTAGTTCCTCTCGTGAAAGATTGCTTCATTGGAAGTAATAGGAAATTTTACTTGGACATGTAGGAAATTTCTACTAACCTTTGGGGGGAGGGGTCTAGATAAGAAATATCCCACATTCTGTGTTTAGTAGAACTTCCTAGGAAATTTCAATACCACATATGGAGTATATGTCAACTAAACAGTCACTTCTCATGCCTTTTGGTGTTAATCACAGCAGACCTCATATATCTTCTGTTTTAGGGTTGGTTAAAGTTAAATCACTTCTTTCTGGCAATGTGCAGGTGACTGGGAAACTAGCTGCTCTCAAGGGGCTAGATGCACGTCTTCGGGAGATTCGTAGCTATTTGGATCTTGTTATTGATGGAAAACTCCCCCTTAACCATGAAATATTGTACCATTTGCAGGTTTGTTAACTTTGGCTCTATTAGTTTGTCTTGTGTACTGATATAATCGTGCTTCCTAATGCCAATTCACTATATTTAGAAGGAAAAGCCGTCTCATGTCTTGCGTGTCTTCTATTCAAATATGCCAACTGTTCTTTATGTGAAGAAGTGAAGATAATATAGTGCATCGACACCAAAATGTGACCATTCTATGATCAGCAGGATTTCATTGTAATACTTTTTGAGACAATGTTGGCCGATACCGATATTGCGAGTCCGCCACCATGAATTTGTGGCTGAAACAGATTTAATACTCTTGAGTGTATCCCAATTTCATTATTCTTGGTGCTTGCTACTTTGGCATATTCTGGTTGATAACCTTGTTACAGGAATGATGTAACTGGATAGTTTGCAACGTGAATGATTTACTATGTGATCTATGTCGCAATTATTAAAAATAAACTTTAAGGTTCTATGTGCATTTTTTCTTTTCTATTGAATCATTTATTTTTAAGCCTATGAATTTGTGGGATTCCTTATTTCTAGAGATTCATAAAGGTGTTGAACTTCTTTTGGGGCAAGCTTCATCATTAAGTTTCAAGTAAATTAGGCTTGGTTTAGTTCTTTAGTACTATAGCCACATGAAAGATAAATCAGGTGTTAGCAATTTGTATCTATTCGCCTTTCTGTTTTAGAGGGGTAAGATGGGACTTGGAAGCTAATGTATGCAAGGGAAGCTGGATCATAGTTGAACTTGCGTAGTTGTGTCCTGCAGAATTCTGCTCTACACAGGGAACGTCATTTTAGTGTCCCCCCATTCAGACTAAATTCTGTACGACTTATTAGGGAGCGCAGCCTTGTATTGTTTGGTTTCATAACACCCTAGATTACTCATTGAGGTTTTTTTGCAGGATGTGTTCAATCTTCTCCCTAATCTAAGCGTTCCAGAATTGATCAAATCTTTTGCTGGTATGGAGTTGTTTAGATTACTTCTTTTCATTGGTTTTCTGCTCTTCTACATGTTCTCGTTTTTTACAGTGTGCTGTTTATTCTTGCAGTTAAAACGAATGACATGATGCTGGTTATATATTTATCATCTCTTATCCGAAGTGTCATCGCTCTCCACAACTTGATTAACAACAAGGTAAGCTCCTGTCCTGAACAGTATTTAGAAAGACAAATAAATTGCTTTCCTGTGCATGTTCACAAATAATTGTTTGCTCTTATTGAACCTTAAACTGATTGTAGACCTTGTATTGTAAGGGTTGCATGATTTACACTTGCTGGTTTTGCCTGTAGTACCTTCAGTTTAGCATTTGGATGAGTTCTCTCTGACTGAAAATTTCTGAAAAAAGCTGATACGAATCCAGCTTAAAACATTAAATGACCTGCGAAGACGCGTTCATTGATTAGCTAGTTAGGTAGTGTTTGGATAGAAGTATTTCATTTCAAAACCTTGATTTAGAATCTGAAAATTGAAATTGAGTTTTTCAAATGCAAATATACTGTTTGGGGAAGTGAAAATTGTGAAATTTGAATTTGAGACCAATGCTTTGAATCTTGTATACATTTCAATTACCAAAAAAAAAAAAAAAACTTAAAATCGAGAAAGCAAAATTTTATATAAATATTAATATTAAATTACCTTGTTTTTCCAAATCAAATCACCATAATTAATCACATTCCTCCTAACACATCTTGTTACTATTTCATAAACCCTAATTATTGCATAGAAATCCCCAAATTTGCTGGGCTCTAAAATCTTCTATGGAGGGCCATCTTTTTTATTAATATTTCATGAGATGATGAATCATGCACAGAAAAACTGAGTACAAGATTGAATTAATGACGCAGAGAAAGGTGAGTGAGTAGTAAAAAAAGATTCGGGTTGAAAATCTGTATAATTTGTGATCCTAGAGAAACAAAATTGATATGGATGATTGTCAATGACGCAAGATTTCTAAATGACACCCTGAGAGGTGGTATTTGTTTTAGTCTGATAAAGATTTGTATTAAATCACTGAGGATTTGATACAAATCCAAATCCAAAATTAATTGGGCTCCCAAACAAGAGATTTGTGTCAAATTGGGATTTGAGAATCAAATATTGATTCCCAAACAGGCTGTTACTTTATTCATGAATTTCTCATGTCTTTAAATTTTCTAAAACGTCAAATGGAAAAACTTTTTTTTTTTTTTTTCTAGAGATCATATTTAAATTGTGGTACATTTCATGACAATGATTGTTCAATTTGAACACGCCAGATGCTTAACAAGGAACACGAGAAGGCAGAAGACTCAAAACCAGTTGCCGTAGTACCCACTGCACCCGCAAGTTAAATGCATTGTCCTGGGCAAGCTTTGAAATTTGGTTCGAGGGCGCTTCAGGAAAGTTTAGATGCATCCCTTGTTTGAGCATTTATTTAGGCATTATTTTTTTCTCAAATGTTATTTGATTCATCGAAATATTATCAATCCTGAATGGAAAATTTGCTCAAGTGCTACAAATGTCGTCTGATTAATCCTTAAATGGGCTGGAAAACAATTTATGTATTTTTAAAGATGTCTTTAAATTTTATCTGCTCCTCTAAACACCGAGTAAGAAGGTTGAACTTTCATTATATGGTTATTTTCAGTCGCTGAATCCATCATGGCATAATCGTGCATTGGTAAGCCTGGGGATGTCGTCAAGTTGTTAATTTCACATCTTCGTCAAGGTCCATTCTAATCTTAGACTGTTAGTTGTTGGCTTGGTATGATAAATACGGTCCACATTTCATATGAGCTCGAACTTCGAGAATTCCTGTCATTTTGGGAGAGAACAATGATCGGATTGTGACATACTGACATTATGCTTGTAAAGATCATTTTGAGCATAGAGTATAAGCTTCAAATTTAGTCTCTACATGGATATTTAGTTTCAATTGGTCTCCCTTGTGACGGGTTACCATTTGTGACGGATATTTTGTGAGATAAAATGGTAACAAAATGGGTTAGTGGAGAAAGGGGACCACATGAATAGTGTTGCAGAGAGAGAAAAAGTGGGTACTTTGTGAGGTAAAATGGTATCCGTCTTCAGCTTGTGACGGATATGTCATGTCTTCAATGAGAATTTGTGATTTAGTTTAGATGTCTGACAGATAATGGTAAATCGCTACATTGTTTGATAACAGCGAGTTATGATAGGATGTTCTATCAGCATCCCACATTTTTTTTTTTGACAACGGAAGGAGAATAACTTACAATGTTCTATCAGCAACTATGTAAGCTACTCGACTAGGTAGCACTAGAAGATGGACGGTTAAATCTAGCACTACTAAGCCATACCTAAGACAAACATAGACATTATTTAAAATTAAAGCTACAACATAAAGCTAAATTAGATCCGCTATGATAGGATGGAATGTCAAGATGATCTAAAGTGTGGGATGCAGCTGAAATGGCCTCCTAGATGATGGTTACATTCTGAGTTTACAGTGTAGACCGCTACTTATAGTCGCCCTAAGATCACCCCTAGAATCCGGCCTCATTTAGACACGGTGTTGGCTAGTAATGCATTTAGACACATGACTCGCAATCTTGCACGCTTTCATGCCTTTAGTTTTACCATGTGAAATGCGGTAGTGTGAGCTTCGTCGACCTTGTGATCCTACCCAACTCGAATCCCAACTTCACCCGATTATAAGAACAATGACTAGAAAAGATTAACAAGATATTAACCCAAGTTTAAACTGTCATTTTTCATCACTCACCATCAACTCGCTCTGACCGAACCCCGATATTGAATCAAAAGACACCTCCTTTCCAACAACAGCTAAATCTGCATAAATCTTTCCGAGGCACAGACGAAAAACCTAGTACGCGAAAAACCGTTGCATATGTATTGTCCAACTCTTAATGGACAAGACTATGATTAACCCTTAATCCTAATTCCTAAAACCCTTTCACATGCTAATTCAGAAGGCACAAACACTGTAAATGCAAGATCATATCAACCATCATTTCCCCAAATTACCTAATTTCTTATTAATTGAATTTTTAGGATGAATTTCTATAAACCCAGTATTAAACTCAGGTAATTTGAACATTGACATAAATAATTTAGCTAATCTCAATTGTCAATTTGATATCATACGAGTTATTTTAGGTCAGGAGTTCCTGTCTCAATTTTTATTTTTATTTTTTGAGTTTTTTTCTTCTTCAGGTTAGGTTATTATTCGATTATGATAAGAGTACGAATGTTTCGAAGGAGGTTGTCCAAGAGTAACTAATGAAATTGATTGGTGTATTCGTGTAACTGTGTGAGCATTATTATGTGTTAAAAAGTTGATAAATTACTTATTCAAGTATAGAATTCTATATCTAGTCTTTTTTCTGAAATATAACATTTTGTTTATGGAATTTACTCAACTGCTAAAATAAATAAAAAGAAATTGAAATGAGTTAAAATTAAGTCTTCATTATAAATTTATGGATTAGATATGATGTACGAGTACGTTTTAGTACCATACATGTGAAAAACTTTAGAGCATCTTTAGTGGTGAGCCATATTTCATTGTAGCTTGACTTGGCATGTAGTTATTTCTAGCAACCTTGCTTATAAGCTACATACCTTCACAATGGTGAGCTACATTATCTTGTAGCTCGAATAGGCCCACTTTACAAAAGCAACCAATAAAAAGCAAGCACCTCAAAATCAAGCATGTAGCTTGGTAGAGCAGGTGTAGCTTTCTAGCAGGTCGTATTTTTTTGACTCTAATGGTTAGCAACATGCTTGAAAACTTTAATAAATTGCAAGCAGGTCCTTTGTTGTAACCATTGGAGATGCTCTTATAACTAAAAACACTAATTCAAAAAAACAATGAATGTGAGGTGGGATCCAATTGGAATTTTAGAATGCATTATTGTACAAAACTACTAATTGTTTGATGACAAGATGAATGGATTGGATTATTGTTGATCTATGATAGTACAAGAAGGACAAACACATTGTACAAAATCCAAATTATTAAAAGACATTCTAATTTTCTGCGATACGATCTAATTTAGCACTTAAATAAAATTAATATGTTACAAATGAGATGAATTCTATCAATGAGGCTTTACTTATTAAATAAAGATGAAAATAATTGCGAAACTAATACTATGCTATAACTAATAATCACACGTTTTTATTGTAAAACCGTCTTATACAGGAGTACTTGCTTAATGCTTATCCAGTTATTAACTTCATGATTTGAAAACAACTAACACGAGTTCATGTCGAGAGGGATAAAATGATTGGGATGGCCCAACAAAAAACCAACCAAAGTTAGCCCACATTACAACCTGATAATCATTGGAGACAGCTTCACAACGGCCCATACTCTCCATTTTTTTAATTTTAATTTCCTCGGTGAATTTTCAATTGCTTTATTTATGAACGATGACCCATTGGCCCATGATTGTACCAAGTGCTCTAAGATGGCTACTATTAGAGATGACAACAGATCCTGAACCCTATTTAAATTCGCGGATTCGGACTATGATGGATAGAATATGGATTTCAATTTTTCGGACCCCGTGGATATGGGTTGGATATGGATCCACTTATTTGAAAATGGATCTGGATATGGATCTAGAAAATTTGGATCCGCCGGATATGGGTCGGATATGGGTCGGATATGGATCTAACGTTGGTGTGGTGGATATGGATCTGGATCCTATCGGACCCTACCCAGATCCGGTCCATTGTCATCCCTATTAACATTAGACAAACACAGTACACAAGTTATAAGACCTACTATTAACTTTTCTGGTGATTGGGCATAGGTCCAGTAAACGGGTCAATTTAACTTTAAGTTATTTGCATTTACATGAATTCGGGCTAGTCGGATTGGTTTCGGTTCACGTCATTTTTTGGTGGGTCGGGCTGAATAAATTCGGGTTTCTGGTCATATTTGGATCCTCAATTCGGGTGCGGGTCGGATTATTCGAGCCAGGTCAATTTTACCAGGTCTATTAGGCAGTGAAGACTAGGAAAAGCTAGGGAGAGCGCTCATTTACCATGAAAATGAAAATCTTTAAAAGTTTTAGCTGGGATTATCGACATTCCTTCGAATTTAGTCTACTGTATAATTCGAACACTCGATCTGAAAAGTTTTCGTTCTTCAAAATAAATTTTGGATCCGTCATTGTTTTTAGGTGGAAAGTATCCAAAATTTAAATGACCCACCAAGTGTTTGTTCCAAATTGTTCCCTGAACAACTGAAATTCAATTATTTGATACACAACTTTGAACAACCCAAGTATCATTATTGTCAAATTATTTAGGAACGTTTGCCGTATGTACAATAGTACACATGAACTTTTAGCCCAACCATGTCTCAGTTAAGAACTTTGTTCAATTAAAAGTTTACTTGGATGGCAACTTTACAACATGAACAAAGATCAATGCTTTTTGTAGCTTACCAACCTTAGAAACATTTTATCTAGGTAAACTAAACATGAAAATATCATATGGAGTACTTGATTGGTTGTTTTAAACTTAACTTCAATTTTTATAAGTTCAGTTCAATTATGTCCAGGTCGATTCAGTTCAATTATATCAGGTCGGTTTAGCCAGTTTCAAACAAAAAGAAAAATGTTTTAATCAGGTAACTCCGTGCTATAGCCTATAGTCACCTTTGGATTATTGAGGTCGTGGAATTTCATATATTTTTGGACAAATGGCATTATATATCGCTATACGTTGTTGATCCCAAACTATATTACTCCGCAGTTTGTTTTAAAAGAGATAGGTGTGATTATCCTAGTAAAATAACTAAGGGACGGGGATAGTCAATAACTTTACACTTTGTTTTGAAATTTTAATCAAGATTATCCTGATTATTGACTTTCTGATAAAACTTGATAGTCACTCAATGAAAAGTACGAGGTATAAACTAATGATTGAGATATAATTGTTGATTT
This sequence comes from Silene latifolia, assembly GCF_048544455.1. NCBI lineage: Eukaryota > Viridiplantae > Streptophyta > Magnoliopsida > Caryophyllales > Caryophyllaceae > Silene > Silene latifolia. The sequence goes on along the minus strand of NC_133536.1, from coordinate 204,883,906 downwards.
TAAATGTATAGCTTTACAGTGTAAAACTCTTTTCGTTTTATTTCACATCTAACGATAGATATCGATTTAGGATGGAGTTCTCCACTATTAAAACAAATTGGGAAATTTCCAATTCATAAATGATATGTAATTGAGTGACGAAGACCAACACAATCACTCAAACAATATCATAAGCAACAACTTTCTCAACACTTTACAAAAATACCTCATTTAACACAAGGGAAAATGACATTTAACATCATAAAGTAATCAATTACCCTTCTAAAATATCTTAAACCTTCATCTTTTTCTACCAAGCCATGCTTAAATCTTGTTTATCTCTTTTCTTTTGGGCTTTTATATAATGGTGGGCCTACTTAATTGGCCCACTTCCTCCCTCCTTCCCAACCAAATGGGGCAAACCATTAAACAATAATATCTAATAGATTGCCTTGGAAAAGCATATAATGTAAGCCACCATTAATTGGGCAAACACTAAGTGGCCCAATAATGCTTTTTTTTAGTTTATTATGTTGATTTAGACATTAGTGCTACTCACACTCACTATAATGTTTCTACTTTATGAATAATAACTAGTTTTGAAACCCGTGAAAAATCACGGGTCCTATACAATTTCCTTTTTTTATTAATACTACTTGTATAAAATATATTTTGATTTGAAAACATTGCAGACGATAAAATAGGATGTAAATAATGAGATTGAACATACTAACACGGTAATATAAACAATAATAATAATAATATGAGATTAGTGGGGAATAGAGGCATTGCATTTGTCGTTAAAATGTGGGTCTTTGTAAAAGATACAAAAAAAAAATCTAATCATGAGTAACTCTTCTTCTCCTCTATTAACAACCTAGTAAATTAATGGGATTTAGGCATTTAATAGAGAGTTTTTTTTTAATGTATATGTTGAACGGATGACGCTGCTCATTGCTCTGATGATTCATGATTTATGTTAACTCGTAAATTCAGTAATGATTTGCATTCTCAATTCATCATACTCAAATTAAATAGTCTAATTACATGTATATAGACATAAGTTGTTTATATAGAAATCAATGATTAATACTTATACATGAGTTATGTATTATGTAACTTCAAAATATTGGTGCTCCGGAGATTGAGGAGTTTCTTAACCATCAATTTACCAACGGCGGTCAAGTTTTTCTCCTTCAATAGCTAAAAGAAAAATAGCCTAACAAAGTGAATGAAGTAAGACTAATATAGTAATTGAATACATTGAATACGTGTGTCTCCATTTCAAATTTAATTATCATTTGATGGTTTTTTTTCTCTTGTAAAAATTATCCGTCAATGTTGTGTCGATACTATCACTACAACTAAAAGACCAAGAATAACTAATAGGCTAAAACCTTAGCATAATTATTGGAACAAAAATAGATAGGCTAATATCAATTAAAATGAACGACATAAAAATACATCCTCAATATGGTGATTACTCCATTCAAGAGCTTCATATTTGATCATCCATATGAACACATCCTCCAACATCAACTATCGTGTTAACTGATATTGAACAAATATCTGAAATAAAAAAATTGATAATTCTTAAATTGTGTTCTGTACTCACCGATTGTCATGTATTAATAATTAAAATAGGAAAATCTCCCAAAAAAAGAAATTCCAAGAAAAAAAATGAGAAACATCATGCTACCTCTTAAAAAATCCACATATTTGTCGACTGTCATTTGCACGTATTGATCTCCAAGTATGTCATGCTCCTGAAAATTCAATCAATTGTACAAATTAGAATTATGCCAAAATCAATTGTACATGAAATACAAAATTGTATAAGATATACCGAGTATATGTAAAATATGATCAAATGAGTTTTGTATTAATAATTAAAATAGGAAAATCTCCCAAAAAAAATTCCAAGGAAAAAAATGAGAAACATCATCCTCTTAAAAAAATCCACATACTTGTCGATTGTCATTTGCACGTATTGATCTCCAAGTATGTCATGTCAAAAAAATTCAATCAATTGTACAAATTAGTATTATGCCAAAATCAACTGTACACGAAATACAAAATTGCATAAGATATACCGAGTATATTTAAAATATTATCAAATGAGTTTGACCAATATAGTAAAATCTTATCATGGAAAAGAGAATATGAGAAAAACGAATTAGTTGTAGGTTGATAAAAAAAATATAATAAAGATGCATGTCTATTGTTGTGCTCATGGAATAAACATTATCATCTCAAGAAAAAAAGTACTGTAGTAATTAAGAAGTCATAATATCATCAAAAGTTTAAGGTAAACTAAAAATATGAATCATTATAAAGAAACTTGGAAAATGAGTTATGGAGAAAGAAGATGAAAAGTATGGTTAAATGCTTGTGGTGAATTGAATAAAGTATTGAAGTGGAAGAAGATAAAGAGTTATTGTCTTCTTTAATTTTTTCTATTATTGTAATTGTAAAAATAAATATTAGGGGACATAAAAGAAAATAATTATGATGATGAGACTTGTAATATGATTTTTTGAAATCATGTTGTTATATCACATGTCATTTAAAAATGTACTCAATGTTAGTCTTTTTATACTATTTATTATATAGATTTTGAAGAAATAAATAAATGTATACTTTAATTTTATGAGCTGTGTTAATATGAAAAAAGTTAACCGATTCACTAACATCTATGTTCTCTTCCAAAATTTTCAATTAAAATGTGAAATATAATTGTAAATTATGAAACTTTTATGTGAATTTTGGTAAGTTACATCTTTTTTTGGTTTTTTTAGCTTATCAAATCATAAATATATACATTTAATTTAAGAATATTAATGATGTCTTTTGATTTTCTTTATTTTTATGTTACACAATATGTAAAGACATTTTTGTAAGGACTTTTAGTAATCATTTATTTTTTTATAAGAATTATATTAAATAACCAATAATCTAATAATAATTAATAAATAATTAAATAACCAATAAAAATTAATAGAAATTAATGGGGTATAAAATACTAAATGTTAATGCCATGTGAAATTAAATTAAATGCTTTAATCTAACATGTTAACTATATTGTATAGATATACTTAAGTATTTATAGAATTTGTTTGTAAATTACTTAAATTATATAAATATTTTCTTATCCATATATTTTATATTTTCCAAAACCTTACCCTTTACGTGAAATAATTTCATGAACTAAATACAGGGTATTATTACCCTTTTAAAATTCTATTATTAGTGTTTAATTTCACTTAAGTATTTACAGAATTTGTTTATAAATTAGTTAAATTAAATAAATATTTTATTTTCCATATATTTTATATTTTCCTAAGAAAATATTTTATATGATCTTTAATACTCAATTGTCGATTAAGTAGTTCCGTAAAACATCTTCTATATACAGAAAAGTTATAGTAACGACAATAGTGAATTAATGCCTTTAAAAAAAAGTAATGAATTAGTGATAATACAATTTTTTTTTTCAACTTCATTTATTCATCTTCGTTCTTAATTTCTTATGTATTCATTTTTTTTTATTTCGAATACATATAATACTACTCCATATGAAATATTTTGAAATTATCAACTTATAATTAATGCATATTTTTTTTATTGTAGTTTTTTTTAGTTATTAAATTTAAAGCTAATGGAATATGGATGGATTTTTAAAGGAAATAAGTATTTTAAATTAATGCAATATAATAATTAATTGGATAATCCATGTCATATTAGCTTGCCAAGTCACATTGTTACGTGGCTTTTTTTCATCCCACGTGGCATTGTCTACGTGGCATTTTTAAGCTAGCCTTTTAATAGTATTATATAGATATGTGTTTTATTTGTTTGTTTGGAACATTATTTTGATCATATGCATTGTACTTGTCTTGTAAAAGAGTCCTTTCTTTTGTTTGTGGATACTAGATTTGATAGATTTTATAAGGGAGAGTATTTCATAAACGTACTTTGTATTATTGATAATATTGTGATCTGATATGAATATATGAGACCGTATTTATAGTACTGACTCAAACCTTAACCCTAGATCTAAAACATACTTAACTTATTCCATAAGACAATAATAATATCTCTTATTTTATGCTCACACAATATTTATCATATTGTGTTTCCTAATCTCACTCGGATACCTTATTACCCTCCCTCAAACTTATGGTAATTTGACCCAAATTTCCATGAGTTTGAAATTACAATACAATAATTAATAAGAAAAAAAAAATGTCGACTTTTCTTCGTCTTCATTATCTTCTTCTTCATCGGTGCGTATACGACCCGCCGGCCAGATAATGCGTAATCGACTCGCCAGTCAAGATAAGTGCGTAACTCGCCAGTACATACGAGGGATAACAACCTACCACTCAATTCAATACGTGCGTAACTCGCCAGTACTTTTGTGCGTAACCGACTCGCCAGTCAATACGATTATATGAGCGATAACAACCTACCACTCATATAAATAAATACTCTTGTCTTACGACAAATAGATAAACAATACGCCTCATCTCACGACACGAGGAGAGCCGAATTTTAAACATCACTCAAATTTGATCGAGTAAATAGACCGGATAGTAAACTGCAACCAAGGAACGCACACCGTGCGGTCTAACCAACAGATAACAATTCATCAATTTCCTAATCTTACTCTGGACATACGTCCAATCGACTTTCTGAACAAGAACACCAATATTTTCCTTTTTTTTTTTTTTTTTTTTAAAAAAAAAATTTTTAACCAGAACAAAGACGAACGAAACAAGGGTACAAATTTTTTTTTTTTTTTTTTTTTTTAAACTAGACATAACGAAATCCCGCCGGTAGGTTTCTTACGACATTATTAACCTACCGGCGAGGTAGCGGAAGCGATTTTTCTAGAGTCCTCAGGAAAGAGGCTCTGATACCATGATAGATTTTATAAGGGAGAGTATTTCATAAACGTACTTTGTATTATTGATAATATTGTGATCTGATATGAATATATGAGACCGTATTTATAGTACTGACTCAAACCTTAACCCTAGATCTAAAACATACTTAACTTATTCCATAAGACAATAATAATATCTCTTATTTTATGCTCACACAATATTTATCATATTGTGTTTCCTAATCTCACTCGGATACCTTATTAAGATTGCAAACACTTCCTAAGCATTAGTTGTATTATCCAAATCTCTTATTAATTTGAATTTAGAATCAAAATAATAGTGATCTTTTAGACTCTTGGTAATACATTCTGCTTTGTGGTTAGTGGTTTTCGCAAACGGGTATTGCGTAGAGGTAAGCAAAAGTATATGATTCAGCTTGTTATATGTATGTATACGATTTCAGTTATACGAATTCATGTATATATGCTACGGTTTATCCAAAAAACCGTATCAGATACTTATCGCCAAATTTGAAATTGGATATATGATTCCCGAAGTTCTTTGTTTTTTTTTTATAATGAAAATACTCCGCATAAAACAAAAAAATTAACATAAACAATTTTCTCTTAATATACTTGTGTGTTAACAACTCAATTTATTCTTTGTTTTTTTTGGATGACGAATTAACCTGCAACTGCTACCTCCATTAGTATATTATATTGACAAAGATTAAAAAAAATATATCTCTTATAAAGTGTTCACTTGTGATCACGGATATTAAATATTAATACTCTTTTATTTTTTTACATAAAAGGACTTTGAAGGCAGTAAAATATAGTCATAAAATTAAGACATATTCGATACAACTTTTTTCTCCTACCATTCACTTTACCTTGTTCCCCATACATTCTAACTTCCAAAATATTACAAAATACAAAGGACTAAATTTTGTCATTTGTAAATAAATGAAACGTAAAATGGTGACAATATCTTTACTTAGATTTGAACTAAATCCCAGAAAGAAACTTTAGATGAAAAGATAGTAGCATTATCTATAAAGTTAGATTATTTATACCCGGACGAAACTATAGCTACTGTAATACTGTATGTGTTACTTTAGAGAAATAGAGGACAATAAAGCCCCAACCATCACGTGGGTTAACAATAAGAACTAGTCTTGGTTAAATAGTTAGTGCTCATGTACTCATATACATAGGGGTAAAAAAAATGCCTAACTAGGGCAAACTTTATTTTACATCATAAATTCTTCATGATTCGAAGATGAGTTATTTCAACCAAAATTTTAAGGTAATAGTTGAGTCCCAACTATTATATTTATATTCTATTACGCCATCTAACTCGAATGCCCAATGGTTTAACCATCTCAACCAAACCCTTAATGTGATGGTTGAGCCTCAACTATTCAACTATTATATTTATATCCTATTACGCCCCCTTACTCGAATGCTCATTGGGCTTGAAGAGTGGTTAATGCACATGTTCTCTCATACCCTGTGTTAAAAGTCCACTTCGTGAGTTATTGGATGCTGATAGGATTTGAACCAGTGATCTTCGGCCGCACTGACTCTGATACCATGAAAGATGAATCGTCATCAACCAAAATCGTAAGGTGATGGTTGAGGCACAACTATTATATTTATATCCTATTAATGATAATCATATTTTTCATTATAAAACGAGTAAGAACATACTCCTTGTTTTCATCTCGATCATTTATTTGCTTATTCCATATTTAGACGGTGTCTTATATTCATTTGTTTAATTTTTCTATATTGGAAATGTTTTAAAGATAATTTGATCATGCACAACCTATTGTCAAATTGTCATTTAATAATAATATCCACATATGCTTACCTCCTCTATCCTCACAAATAGGATTATACATCCAGTTGTACCATGAGCATTGTACAACTAAGGTATAAGAATTCGAGCTTATATGTATTTTTCCTGAGCTAATTCAAAATTCATGTTTTTAATGTCTAAATGGATGAGTTCAGTATTTTCTACTAAAGCTCATATTATTTAACATAAAGCTCGAATACTTTATCACAAAGCTCAGATTCTACACTGTACAACATATACAACTGGTTGTATAATACATGAATTGCTCTATCCTTGGTCTTGGTGTCAAAAGTAAAGATAAACAAATAAATGACGGGGATGGAGAGAGTATGAACTTGTCTCACAACTAGATCTGATAATGTTGAGACAGATAAAGCTGATTCGGGATCCGAAAGTAAACCAATATTGTCTTACATGATCAAATATGCCCAAAATTGAAATTGTCCCGACCTGACCCTGATTTTGACTGACTTAATATTAATACGACCGGAGATTTCTCGCCTCAAAATCAATCGACCTGTTAGTGAACAAATCCAAAGTGACCCGAAATTACAAGAAGTAAGTCATTATTAATATTAGAAAAGATTCATTGATTAAAATAATTAATTTGAAATGAAACTCTTTGTTAGTCGCATTATGGCTGATTGAAGTATATTAACATTAAACCGAAAATGACTCATACCCAAAAATGAGTTGATCAGAATTGACTTAACGGTAATAACCCGACAACTTGACACCCGAAACTTACGCGAAAGTCAAGATGATTCAATCCGACTCAGGTCTACAATAAAACAAAAATGACCTGATTTAGATAAACCGACCCAAACCCAACCTGATTAACCCATATATACCTCCTATACTTAGTCACAACTCTATGACTTAATAACCAATGTTTTATTTGGAGTGACTTGTTCCTCATGATACCCCACGTCCAACGGTCCAAGTGCATGCATGTGATTTCTATCAGCACATACAACATACATGCAACAGCATCAACTAACAAGATAGATGATGAGAAAATCAAATCAAATCAAAGGTCACAAGAAGATCAGATGCTACGTACTATACTACTGTATTAATAGATAAATACTATATATATGCGCACAAATTAAAGAAAGAAAGAATTGATTCAAATAACATATGAACGTAAGCCAGTTGTTATGGGTGTATAGTAAAATATAAGACAACTAGCATATATCGTAAACACATCAATTGGTAAATGATTTAACATCACTACTACTATCTAGTAGCTACAAATTAATGTATCATGTATGCTAGATTAATTTGGACCACTGACTGTGTGCCATAATTTGGATGATAAGGCCGGCGCATTTATGCATTTTTACTAGTTCATGCATCTAGATAAGAATTTTCATTTAGATAATCAAGCACTTGTGGCCTTAGCATATTCATATAATTATCTAGCAAGTAGAGGTAGCCAATTGCACGGGCCGGGCCGGGCCGACTTTACCCGCCTCTCAGGTTGTTGAAAACAACGCCCGACAAGTTTGTCCATGACCTGGTGCGACCCACCCAACCTTCTAAGTCGGTTCAGGGTCCAAGATCTCTTGCCCTTGCCCGCCCTTGACCCGTTAAAACATGATAATTGAACCAGACTTGTGGCACGGCTTGCCTAAGGGTCGGTTTAGGGTTGGTCAGGTTGAGTCCAGCCTGTCCCAACTTGGCCTGGTTCGGCCCTAAACCGACTCGTGGCCAGATCTACTTGCAAAAGACAAGGAAAGAAATCACAAAATTCATTTTGTAATTCTAATTCTCAGTATTTTCTTTGTAACAGTTTAGAAAGTTTCACGATGGTTATATATATATATGACGAGATAAGATAACCTAAGAGCCGAAATGGGCTTGAACTATGAACCTAAAATTATACAGTAATTATATTATACATCAGAGGTATTATATCTCCAAGGCTATCTAATAAGAAGTCTTATCTATGATGACCTTATTAAAAGAAAAAAGAAAAATACGTTTATCTACATTAATGGTACAAAATACTAAAGAATTAATCTTAATTAAGAACCTTAATTCCATCCAGTGGCAGAGCCAGGGGGTTAGCAAGGATACTCGCGTTGTTTATCTTCTGAACAATAAACATTTTGTAGATTTTAGTTAATATATTACGTATTTAGCCCCAAATTATAAAACCTTCATCCCCCCTACTACTAAGAGAATAAAAAGTCTCTTAGTTTTCCCTCCAAAAAGCATCTAGCTAAATAAGGTAATAAATAAAATTTTCTCTCATTACATTATTATCTTTTCAATAAATATATTCTTATACTCTAAGTTTTTAAATAAATTCATAATTATGATTTTTTCATTAAAATAAAATAAAATTGATATTGAATTATAAAGTATAAGTTGCTAAATTTTTCAGTAATGCAATAATTATTACTGTAGAGAATAACTTGACACATGTTTACTATTAGCTTCGTGACAAAAACATTCACTAAAAAAAATTCACAACTTAAATAAATTTTTTATTAGCTTTCCATTTCAATTTTTTTGTTTCATATAAAAATACAATGGAGTGAACTGATAAATATTAATTAGGTGCAAATTTTAAATGTATAGATCCTCCTATATACTAAGAGAATATCACTTTTCTAAAGTTTTCCCTCCAAAGTGCTCAAACTTATATAGGGAAATAAATTAGATTTTCATTTATTAAACTAATTTTCCATTTAAAATAATCTATACATAAAAATTGTATCTCCTATTATTAACTTCTTGACGAAAAAGGATTTTTATAAAAAAATTGTTATAGTTAAATTATTTTCATAAAAAATACAATTCATGGAATTATTCAATTCTTTTGATTAATTTTAATATTAGTTATTTTTTATAAAAATTCGCAAGATATAAATCTAAAATCTATAACTAATACACTAAAAATTAGAAGGCATATATTTACCGCGCATTTGCGCGGAATCTACACTAGTTATACCATTAATTCCATCAAATCTAATTTAGCGTAAGCTAGCATGACTCGATAACAATGATATCGCATTAGAAACATAGCTTATCTTTGAGAAAAGCCCTTTTGACTTGTATAAAAGTATTATTCACATCTTTGTTTATGTGTTAGCTCGGGATTGTACATAGTGTGCAATAATTTTTGTACTTTTTGTATTCCTTACTCTTATTGTAAAACAAACAAACAAAAATGCATGATGATGAAAACTTGATCACAAATTGACGAGATTTTAATAAAAGAGGATTCAACTTATTCTTCCTTTAGTTATCGAATCACATAATGTAGGTCCAAAAGAGACTAAGACGATCGATTTACGTTGAATGTGCATGTAAAATAAATGTGGTGAACACGAAAATACGTAATCGTATAAATAGGGGTAATAATGAGATGAGACAACTCATATCAGTTTGGGCTTCGGCTCGGTCAAAGCCTTGTTCATGCTCTTGTTGATAACTTAACGAGTCAAGTTGAGCTAATGGTAGCTTGACTTCAAAAGCTCGCGAACGACTCGAATTTGTGTGATAAAATAATATTTATTTAGGGATTTTCTACATGGTACCCTCTTATTTTTTTCGATTTCTACGTGGTACCTTTTGCTTTTTAATTAAAAACGGCATCATTGATACCCTTAAATTTATAAATTGTTCGAAAAATACCCTAACTAATAAAATCTGACTTTTCTAACGCTTAAATTTAGTAAAGAAAATACTCCCCCCGTCCCGGTCAATTGTTGTCTTTTGGTTTTGACACAAAGACCAGGGGGCAATTACTAAATGATAATTGTAATAAATTGAGTGTGAATAATCAAATTGTTCATCAAATTCATTCTTAAAATAGGAAGGACAACAATTGACTGAGACACCACAAAATAGAAAAGAACAATAAATAACCGGGATAGAGGGAGTATATTTAAGATTGAGTAAACGAAGTTTGTGATATTTTAACAAATTTTTGGCAAAAAATCAATAGTAAGTACATGAACGGGACATTTAAAAAGGGTAAATTAGAGCATTTTGGGTATTTCAAGAAATTCATTCTTAAAATAGAAATGACAATAATTGACTGAGACACCACAAAATAGAAAAGGACAATAAATGACCGGGATAGAGATAGTATATTTAAGATTGAGTAAACGAAGTTTGTGATATTTTAACAAATTTTTGGCAAAAAATAAATAGTAAGTCCATGAACGAGACATTTAAAAAGGGTAAATCAGAGCATTTTGGGTATTTTAAGAAGTTTTCATTAAATTTAGAGATACCAGTGATGTTTTCAAAAGATGAGAGATACCATATAAATTTTTTTTAAAAAAATAAGAGAGTAACCGGTAGAAAAACCTACATATTTGTTATGATTATTTCTTTGTATAATAAGTAATAACCATGCATAATCTATATCAAATATTTACATAATTGATTTGTCTAATATTTTTATATATATAATCTTTCAATCCTGTTATTAAAAATAAAAACGATAATTTAATGATTATATATATCAATAATTGACGAGATATGGATTAAAGAGGATTCGACTTGTATATAGTTCCTTTAGTTATCGAATCACATAATGGAGGTCCAATTGGTCCAAAAACGACTAAGAAGATGGATTGACGTTGAAGGTGCATGCAAAATGTGGAGATCTTCACGTACGTACGTACGTAGTCGTGTAAGGTAGCAAGTTTGTAACTGTTTTCGCAACGTATTGCTGCTGCTGCTGCGGTAGTACGTCAATATTAGTCAACATTTTAACAGTTAGCTGAATCAAGTATATAGACGTTTGACAATATATGTGGTTGTTGAACAATGAACCCATCAACTTACGTAATTATTGTTCCATACTTACCTGACAATACCTACTCAAATTTAAAAATTGTGATCATATTTATATATATATATATATATATATATATATATATATATATATATATATATATATATATATAGTGATAAGTTCTTCTAAGTCCCTTTTTTTTTTTTTTCCATAGTCCCCCTTCCCACAACCCTTGGATCATGCATGGTGGAAGGTTGAGATTGAAAGCAAAAAACACACTTAACACTAATGAATTCACTTCTCTCTCTAGTTTTAATAATACATTCACTAATTCATTATCATACACAATTAACACTATATTTTGTCTTATACTTCAAAGTTTATGAAAATTTTGTTAACATTTTTCCTGTTTCGGTTTTTTTCGTTTTTTTTTTCGAGACAAGTTTTCGACTGTTTCGTATTTTTTTTTTCGAGACAAGTTTTCGACATTTTAGGATTTTACGAGTGTAATTCTAACGGCAAAAAGTGTAATTTTAAGAAATATTTTCGAGAATTTAGCGTTTTACAAGTTTAACTTCAATCTTTTCCGAGTGATTTTAACGAGTAATATTTTGAATTTTTGTCATTTTATCACAAGTTATTGTAATTTTAGCATTTTAAGAGTGTTATTTTAACAACAAAAAGTGTTATTTTAGTCCATATAAGTGTAATTTCAGTCCAATGAATTTGTTATTTTAGTCCAGGAGAATGTAATTTTAGTCCAGAAAAGTGTAATTTTAGTCAAGAAAAGTATAATTTCAAACTTGAAAATGTAATTTTAGTCCATTGAGAGTGTAACATTAGTCCATAAGTCCAATGAGAATATAACCAAGTCCATTGAGAGTGTAACATTAGTCCAATAGAAGTAAGGGTAATTCTAGCAGAAAAAGTGTAATTCTAACGAAAAAAAGTGTAATTTTAACGAAAAAAAGTGTAATTCTAGCAGAAAAAAGTGTAATTCTAATGAAAAAAAGTGTAATTCTAGCAGAAAAAAGTGTAATTCTAACAGAAAAAAGTGTAATTCTAACGAAAAAAAGTGTAATTCTAAAGAAAAAAGTGTAATTTTAACGGTAAACACTTTTTTTTCTGCTAGAATTACACTTTTTTTCTTTAGAATTACACTTTTTTCCGTTAGAATTACACTTTTTTCCGTTAGAATTACACTTTTTTCTGTTAGAATTACACTTTTTTCTGCTAGAATTACACTTTTTTTCATTAGAATTACACTTTTTTCTGCTAGAATTACACTTTTTTTCGTTAGAATTACACTGTAGTTTTAGCCAAAAAAAAGTGTTATTCTAACAAAAACAAATGTAATTCTAGCCAAAAAGTGTAATTATAGCAAAAAAAAGAAGTGTAATTGTAATTCTAGTAGAAAAAAAGTGTAATTTTAAGATGAAAAAAAGTGTAATTCCAACCAAAAAAAGAGTAATTCTAGTAGAAAAAAAAGTAATTGTAGCAAAAAAAAAAAAGTAATTGTAATTCTAGTAGAAAAAAAGTGTAATTTTAAGATTTTAAAAAGTGTAATTCCAACCAAAATGCAAGAAGAAAATCAACAAATAACCTTAGATCTATTTATTAGATCTAAGACTAAAATAAAACGATCTAATATAACAATAATTGAAGAAAATGAGGAGACGACATTTTAAATATATCTAAGATTAAAATTAAAAGATCTCACAAAATTAAACAACTTATGTGAGATCTTTTTTTTCGATCTATTTCAAAAACCTAGATCTAAAATTTTAAAAATAATAAGAAGCCAACACTAAGGAAAAAAAAAAACCACTGAAAAAAAAAAAACGAAACACAGATCTAAAAAATAGACAAATACAAATAAGATCCGAGAAAAAAAAAACGAGAACAAATAAAAAAAAACGAGATCTTAAACATTAAAAGAAAACGAGAACAACAAATTATCTTAAGAAATCAAAAATCTACTACATATTTATGTAGATCTAAAATTTGTAAAAACAAACCACAAATAAAAACAAAAAGAAATCGAAAATCAGAAGGAACAAAAAAAAAAAAAAAAACAGGAAACGCGAGGTGGTGGTGCGGTGGATGGCAACCGACATCACCCCCACATTAAACACCAAAAATATCAAAAAAAAATTAAATTGTCACAGCCTAATTGCATAGTGTCGAAGGGTTGAGGGAGGTGTAGGTGTGGATGGTGTAGGTGGTAGCTGTGGATGGTGTAGGTGGGTAATGGGTGGTGTAGGTGGAAGGAGATAGATGATGGTGCGTGGTGGGTCGTGGTGCGGTGGTGGCAGAGGTGGCGGTGTTGTGGGTAAGCGGCTCAGATCTGAAAAAAAAAAGGCAGGGGAGGTGGTGGGTGGACGGCTGGTGGTCGTGGGGTAGGTGGTGGGGATGGATGGTGGTGGTCGGTTGAGGGAGGTAGTTGTGGTCGGTGGTAGCAGGCGGAGGTGTAGATGGATGGTGGTGGTCGTGGGGTAGGTGGTGGTCGTGGGGTAGGTGGTGGCCGGAGTTGGGTGAAGAGGAGGGTGATTTTTTTATTTTTCTTTGGGTTTTGAATTTTAGGTATTTTGAGAGAGAGAGGATTTTAGAGAGAAAGTGTGTGAAGTAAATTGTGTGGATGAGAGATAATTAGGTGGGAGAAAAATGTATATATATTGAATTAGTGGTTAATTAAGATTAATTAGTGTGGGTAGTGAGAGAGTGGGTTTAAGGAGCTTTAATCCCTTTCTTTTTGCTTTCAATCTCAACCCTCCACCTTCCTCATCCAAAGGCTCTAATAGAGACTTATGGACTCAAATGTAAGTGTAGGACTCACTTGATCTTATCACTATATATATATATATATATATATATATATATATATATATATATATATATATATATATATATATATATATATATATATATATATATAGTTTAAACATTGGTAAATAATTGAGTATGGAGGTATTAGGTTTTTTTAATCTACAAATGTGAAAATTAGTACTTATAACAAAGTGAGATAAAGGCTAACACAATTCTTGACGGATCAAATAGATTGATGAGGCATAAGCAGAATGGCTAGTGTTGTCATCTATCTAAATAGTGTATATTGACCTGGTTTTTACTTAAGACGGATATACTCATATTAACATAAATAAATCATCCAAAATTTTTATTCTGAATGTTTAGATCTACCAATTTTTTTATAGTTGATAACCCTATTGTAGACTTGTAGTACTCTCTCAGGTCATAATTAACATTTTCCATTTTTAGATGTATCAATCAATAGTTATCATTTTTATTTATAGTAAAACTATCTTTCAAATTATCCATATGAAAGTGGTAGATTTATGGTATAATATTATTATTATTATTATTAAAATCCCTACTCTCACATCTCCTTTAGTCTTTGTACCCAATTCACTTGATAACTAATAAGTGGGATGAAAGGGTCGGAGTAACTACTAATAATAAAAACGAGAATTATAGGTTTCGGTCAGTTCACAATAATAAGCTAGTCTTATTTTAAATTATGAAACTTGTTAAATTTTGCTTAATACACCATAGTTTTATTTGAGTAGTGTAGATATGAGTCATATGGCAGTATCGAAATTGATAAGTTTTCAGTACCACTGGTAACGCAAAACTAGGTGTCGTAAAAAGCTAGAATTACCCTAACAAATTAACAATTTATAAAACCAAACTATACTCTAGACTACTCTAAATGATAAAGTAATATAGTGCAAGTAAGGGTCGAACCCAAGAGAAGGTCTTTTAAGCTAAAAACTTGAAATGTAAACTATTGACTATTAAAGACAAAGCTATAGACAAACAATGACTATTCACAATGGCAAACAATAGAGAGACATAAAAAGGGGGGTTTTAGAGTTGATTTGTGACATGAGACAAAGTGAAATTTGCAATCCTATTCTAACAAGCAATAACACAAGCACTTGATGAGCAAGATGGTTCAATAATTAGGAGAACTTGGTGCAATCCTACAAGTTCCAACTTTTCTCAAAGCAAGACTCTTTTCTCTCTAGTTTTCATTTACCCAACAACAATCCTCAAGCAAGTGATTACCACTATCTAAGCCAACAATGATAATCCTACTTAAACTACAAATTCTAACATTAAACCATGTAAGAATTGTAACCAAGAGCATGAAGAACAAAACCAAGAGGAAAGTAAATGGGATATCACAAAGATATGTTTAAACCAACAAATCCTATGATACAATCAATTTCTACTCACAAAGGTTGATACTTTAAACCAAGATAACAACAATCATGAGATGCTTCAACAAGTTATTACAAAAGCAAGCAACTTTGCAACAACAAGCAATAGATGAATGAAAAAGAGGCAAGGGTAATTACTTCTTACAACAAAACATTCATCATGACATTAGAACTTAGAAATTGAAATAAATGAAAGAGTAGAGATTAAGGAGTCAATACAATGATAAAGATGGAAACTTGCAATGGATTACACCAAGTAGGGAAGGATTAGCCTTCCATAGTCTTCATAAAACCCAAAAACAAAGAAAGATTACAACTTGAATGCAAAATAAATTGTTCTTGCTATTACAAATTTCTAGAGATTATTCAATGCTTAAGTGATAACTAGGTCTTCAAACATGAGGGGTATATATATGGGTGCACACCCTTCTAGGTTAAACACCTCAAAGCAAGCCCAAAAACACGGAATATTTTCTTAAGCCCGTGTTTAAAAACAAAATTGCGCAGGCCTCTCTGAAGTCGGCGCAGGCTGCGCAATCTGCGCAGGCTGCGCACTTTCACTGCGCAGGCTGCGCACCATCTCGGGAGTTCTGCTTCAAAATCTTCAAGCTTACTTCCTTCTTTACTTTCCAAGTTTCACTCCTACTTCTTCAAGCTGGCTTCTAGGCTACATGGGAGCTTCTTGTGCTTGTCTTAACCTTTGAAGGGTGCTCTACGCCTCTCGGGTTCCGTTCATGAGGATCAATCGTCCAACCGAGGTGAATTACACAAGTTCAACCACCTCAACCCCTATGCCAAGTGTTAGGAAAAGTGAACCAAAAGACCCATATTAAAAGACACGAGGGTGATAAAATCACCCTCTTAGACCGACACAAAACAATGCTATCAAACTCCCCCACACTTAGACTTTTGCTAGTCCCGAGCAAAACCCGGAACAAGCAACCGTAAAGTCTACAAGAGGGTGTGGGAGGGAATGATCTCTCTTCCCTTTCCTCTTCCTTCTTATGCCTCCCTCTAAACACAACCACCGATTAAAAAGAAAAAGACATGACTCAAAGTTTTTGCACACACTCTTCACTCACTCACCCTCCTTATTTCTCCCTCAAACAAGACACGACACACCACCAACGCCGACTCATCACGCAACTCCACCCTTCTTATATCACCAACAAGAGATGGCCACTCTCACCTTATCCCAAGGTGGAAGCAAAGTGGCCTAAGCAACTCCTAAAACATCCTAATTCACCACTTATATCACCCCCTTATCACTCCAAGCTAAGTATGATCATGCTACTTGATTGGCCACACTCCGAAGCAAATCAACAACCAAAGTAGCCAAAGCAAAAATCCACCGATTTGGGACAAGTTTTGTGACTCAAAATGAAATTAAATCATAATCTAGCCTCCTTCCAAGACCCTCCTTATCACTCCCTTCTTATCCCTCCATCTTTTTGGTGCTACAATTTTCAATTTTTCAATTTTTTTTTTTTTTTTTTTTTTTTTTTTGGTGAAAATCCCTCATTTTGCCTAAGGTGCCCTTTCGGGTTTTCACCTTAGCTTTTCCTTTCCTCTCATGGTGGCTCGCAACTCGATTCTTCATTTTGCCCGGAATGCCCTTTCGGGTTTTCATTCCGTCCTCGGCCACCTTTCCCAATCTTGCCTAGGCGCCCACCCTTGTGGGTTTTCACCTAGCCGGGATTTTCGTTCGTTTTTTTTTTTTTTTTTTTTTTTTTTTTTTTTTTTACATGCATTCAATGGAAACATAAAGAAATGTACATATATTACAACTTCAATCATCTTACTCCCCCACACTTAGATTCCACATTGTCCTCAATGTGGAGGAGTACTCTTCATCCTCTCAAGGTTGGTAGTTGGAGGGACCCGAGCCTTCCCCTTGCTCATATGTCCCTTGATCTCTTCTTCTCCTTCCTCTTGCTTGCCTCACTCTCTTGGCCCTCTCATAGGCCTCCTCAACTTGTGGCTCGGCAATGGTTGGTTGGTAGGTGGGGTCATTGTGATGGAGGGTCATGCCGAAAAGGCCACGGATAAGCCCAAAAGAATCCTCGTGAGCTTGAGCATCTTCATAGGAGTCTTCAACATATTGGTGGTGCCTCTCATTTTGCACCCCGAATTGTTGAGTCGCTTGCTCTCTCCATTCATTTTGGGCCTTCCACATGGCTTGTTGCTCTTCCATGAACTTGGTTTGTTGTTGTTGCCAAGCATAGGCCTCATCTTGCCTCTTAGCCATCTCTTGAAGCATCTTCATTTGGGCTCTTTCGGCCTCCGCACTCAACTTTTGGTGCTCCATACTAGCAACCCTCCATTGATCCAAACTCTCAAGCCTTGGCGTTTGTTGTTGTTGCCAAGCATAAGAGCTATCAACTCTCCCACTAATTGCCTCCAAAGTTCCCCGGGTCTCCGTGAAGTAATTAAACATTTGTTGTTGCCACGGGGCGATTGGTGGAGTAGAGCTTGTCCCCGCCTCAAACATTGGTGTGTCATGTATGGGCGGTTCACGCTCTATGTTCCGAATCTCTCTCTCTTCTTCACTATCAATGTGGACAACCGGGGGTGGTTCGACCCTTCTCCTTTGTGCCTCCCTTTGTGCCTCCCTTTGTTCCGGCGTGTCGGGCGGGCAAAAGAAATGAATGGCACGGGTGCCATGAGGAATCGGACCGTTCTTTGGTAGAACCATGTAGGGAGTTTTTCCCACTCCCAACCAATTGCATTGAAAATTTTGTTTATCAAGGACTTGGATCATATGTGTTTCCTCAAGTCCATGCACATTATAAAAATGATTTCCCCAAACGGGGAGTTGATCGTCCGATGTCGAGCCCACAAATTTCTCCACAAAAAGGGTGATGAGACCCCCACCATTGATATTTCCTCCCCTCCTCTTCTTATGTTTTAAACAAGAATCAACAAAAAGCCGTGCCCAATCCGGCACACCACTCCCTTCCGGGAGCATAGCCCAAATGCACTCCCTCACCGCATCACTCACTTTCGTTGGCTCCCCCATGGAGAAGAACCAACAAGCCAAACATCGTGTCAAAATACGGATTGCGGGGTTGGTTATGGCGGAAAGTTTGTCATTGTGATCTTGAGCGTCCCTTCCCGTGAGGTGACACCACACCTCATTAAGCTTGCCCTTGGGTGGGTTGACCGGGGAGGGTGGTTTTATGATTCTCAAAATCTCTCTTACCTCATCAAAAGGAATCGAATGCCACACTTTATGAAGACGGAAATTCACTCTCTCATTCGCTCCCTCCCCCGTTTTGGAGATGGTGGACAAGAATTCATAAGTAAAAGAGCGGTAGGTGTCATCATGAAGGTCCATGTATTGTTCTAATCCTACCCGACTCAAAAGTTAAAAAGTGATTTCCTCTATTCCTAGTTCTTGAAGAGTGTCACGGTGGAGGAATTTGGTGATGGGGATGGGGTTGTCTTTTTCAAGTTTTGCAAAGATTTTCTTTTGTTCCGCATTTAGACCCTCATTCCCGTTAAACACCTTGAGGTTACTTCCCTCCCCTTGAGCTTTCCTCTTACCGAAAACCATGGTTCCTAGCAAGCAAGAGTACCAAAAAGACCAACAAAAACACTCAAAACAGTTTTGCTCTCTTTGAGGCAATTCAACAAACACCTTCAAGGCACAAATTCAAGAAGGTGGGATTAAGTGATGTTTGTTGAATACCTCTCCCCTTTCTCAGAAAATAAGTTTATCCCAGCAATTAAAGACAACAATCAATCAAAATTATCCAAAAATTCAATGTAAAAACACCAAATCCCGGATTAAAGCAAAGTAAGTAAAAAAAAAGATGGGAAAAGTTGTTATACCTCCCCGAATCCACTTAAAATGCTAGTTGATTGAAGTATAATGCTAAAAACCCATCCAAGAATGCTTCAATTACCCAGAAATCTCTTGAAACGAACTTGAATCCACAATTTGCAAGGTTAGGGTTTGGGATAAAATTGGGGAAAATCAGAAATTTGAAAGGTAAAGTGAGTATTTGAGTTGTTGGGTTGGGTTGAGAGGTGATTGTGATGAGAGGAAGGAGTTTGTTGAGGGTTTGATGGTGGATTTTGATGAAGGTGATGAAGTTTAAGGTGGAAAATTTGGAGTTTGAAGGATAATGTGTCGAAAGAAATGAAAGGAAATGTGTTTTTGGTTTGTCAAAAGCTCCGTCTAAATCCCGTGGCTTGGTACCTGCGCAGGCTGCGCATTTCAATCACAAGCAGTCGCGCTAAATTGCGCAGTCGCGCTTTTGGCGCAGGCGCGCGTCCTGGCGGGTTGTCGAGTAAAAAGCTTGCCATCAACTTTTTCTTGGTGGGGATTCTTGGCCTTCCTTTCGTGCTTTTCCTTCATTTGACTCGTCTAGATGGTGTCCCGAGTCATTTCACTTCCCAATACGACTTGGGCATGCTTCCCAAGGAGCTTCATCCTACGTCCTTCAAACACTTCAACAAACTTTCAAAAGAATCCATAATGCATGCTTCTAAAACGTGTTAAGAGTAAATAAATTGACAACAAAGCGGTAAATTCTATGCTACAAAGAGAGAATATTTACAAAAGTTGCCGTTTGTTTAACGTCGATGGCTCGACAAAGTCAATGATGGAAGATCAATCTTTGTAAATTGGATCTTCTAAAAGAAGATCCTCTTCGCCTTGTAGCTCGATTCCTTTGTAGTAATGCTTCAACCTTTGCCCATTCACCTTTATCACTTTTCCCGAGGTCGGGTCTTCCACCTCCACCGCTCCGTGTGGAAAGACTTTCTTGACTTTGTAAGGTCCATACCACTTAGACCTTAGCTTGCCGGGAAAATTCTTGAGGCGACTTTGAAAAACCAACACATCTTCTCCCTCTTTGAAAACCCTTCTTGTGACCATTTTGTCATGCCAAGACCGAGCCTTTTCCTTGTAGATGCTAGCATTGTCATAGGCATTGTGCCTAAGCTCTTCCAATTCTTGTATTTGAAGCTTCCGGTGCAATCCCGCCTCATCGACATTTTGATTAAAAGCTTTGATTGCCCAATAGGCTTTGTGCTCCACTTCTACGGGAAGGTGGCATCCCTTCCCATAAATTAGCCTATATGGGGACATGTCGATTGGGGTCTTATAGGCCGTTCTATAAGCCCAAAGAGCATCTTCAAGCCTCTTGCTCCAATCCTTTCGGTCGGGATTGACCGTTCTTTCCAAGATGTGTTTCACCTCCCGGTTAGAGACTTCCGCTTGGCCATTTGTTTGGGGGTGATATGCCGTAGAAACTTTGTGAAGCACACCATATTTTTGAAGCAAGGTTGAGATCACCTTGTTGCAAAAATGAGTCCCCCTATCACTCACAATGGCTTTTGGGAAACCGAACCTTGAAAATATATTGCTTTTGACAAATGCTTGCACCGTCTTTGCATCATCACATTTTGTGGGAATGGCTTCCACCCACTTAGAAACGTAGTCGACCGCCAAGAGGATGTAGATGTATCCATAGGAGTTGGGGAATGGCCCCATGAAATCTATTCCCCATACATCAAAAATTTCCAAGTAGAGCATCGGTTGTTGGGGCATTTCGTTCCTACGTGATATGTTGCCAAAACGTTGGCATCTATCACAAGTAGTAACGAAAATATGAGCATCTTTAAACAACTTGGGCCAAAAGAAACCGCACTCAAGGATTTTACGTGCCGTTCTATGAGGTCCAAAGTGACCCCCACAAGCGTACTCATGACAATGCTTTAGGATGGATGGAATTTCTACATCCGGCACACAACGTCGGATGACTTGGTCTTGACACATTTTCCATAAATATGGCTCATCCCATATATAGAATCTAGAATCGGACTTGATCTTGTTCCTTTGACTAGATGAAAGTGAGGTGGGAAACTTCTTGGTGACCATGTAATTGACAAGGTTGGCATACCAAGGCTCAACGGCCTTCATGGAGTAAAGAGATTCATGTGGTAAGCTACCGTCAACTACCCCCATAGTCTTCACGAGATCTTCATTGATGTGAAGCCTACTCAAATGGTCGGCCACCACATTAGCACTCCCTTGTTTGTCCTTGATCTCTATGTCAAACTCGCTCAACAAAAGCACCCATCTCATGAGTCTTGCCTTGGTGTCTTTCTTGTCTACAAGTTGCCTTATAGACTTATGATCGGTATAGATGATGACCTTTGCACCCAAGAGATAAGCCCGGAATTTTTCAATGGCATACACCACCGCTAAAAATTCCTTTTCCGTGACGGTGTAGTTCCGTTGAGCATCATTCAAGAGTGAAGAAGCATATTGGATCACATATGAAGCTTTGTCATCTTTTTGTCCCAACACGGCTCCAATGGCAAAATCGCTTGCATCGGTCATGATCTCAAAAGGCCGATCCCACTTGGGTGCTTGAATGATTGGGGCCGATACAAGTCTTTCCTTCAACAAGTCAAATGCTTCCCTACAATGATCATCAAACACGAACTCCACATCCTTGTGCAAAAGTTTGCACAAGGGGTTAGCTATTTTGGAGAAATCCTTAATAAACCTTCGATAAAAACCCACGTGTCCCAAGAACGATCTCACGTCTCGAGTATTAGATGGATACGGTAAGGTTTTAATCACCTCCACCTTTGCCATATCCACCTCAATCCCTCTTTTCGACACTATGTGTCCTAACACGATTCCACTACTCACCATTAAGTGACACTTTTCAGAATTTAAAACGAGGTGAGAGTCTATGCATCGTGATAGGACCATAGCGAGATGGTCTAGATACGAGTCAAATGAGTCTCCATGAATGGTGAAGTCATCCATGAAGACTTCCAAAATACGCTCCACATAGTCCGAGAAAATGCTCATCATGCACCGTTGGAAAGTGCCGGGGGCATTGCACAATCCAAAGGGCATGCGGCGGTAAGCATAAGTACCAAATGGGCAAGTGAAGGTTGTTTTGGATTGATCCTCCGGGTGAATGGGGATTTGAAAATACCCAGAATATCCATTCAAAAAACAATAGTACTCTTTCCCACCTAACCTCTCTAGCATTTGATCTAGAAAGGGTAGGGGGAAATGGTCCTTCCAAGTGACTTGGTTGAGGCGGCGATAATCAATACACACCCTCCATCCCGTTTGCAAACGGGTGGGGATCAATGCCCCTTGAGTGTTTTTTACTACCGCCACCCCTCCCTTCTTTGGCACAACTTGAGTAGGACTTACCCATTGGGAGTCACTAATTGAAAAGATAATACCCATTTGGAGAAGTTTGATAACTTCTTCCTTGACAACTTCCATCATAGGTGGATTAAGCCTCCGTTGTGGTTGCCGAACGGGTTTTGCATCCTTTTCCAATCGAATTTTGTGCATGCAAGTGCTTGGGCTTATCCCCTTGATGTCCGCGATGCTCCATCCAAATGCTTCTTTGTACTTGTGCAGAACATCCACCAATCTCCTTTCTTGATCACCTTCAAGTTGGTTTGAAATTATGAGGGGTAGAGTGTTATTTGCCCCAAGAAAGACATATTTCAAATGGTCGGGGAGTGGTTTTAGATCGGGGTGGGTGGCTTAATGATGGATGGAAGTGGTCTTTCAAGGGAAGCCTCTAGAGGAAGAAATTTAGCTTGATAATCATAAGAGGAGGAAGAAAAACAATCTTTGGTGGAGCTGGGAACTGCGCAGGCTGCGCTGGTGAGATGCGCAGGCTGCGCCGAACTGCGCAGGCTGCGCTGTGGTGCGCAGGCTGCGCCCTGGCTCGGGATTTCCTCCTCAATTTCCCTCATTTCGTTTTCTTCCTTTGATTCTTCTAGTGGCTCTTCTTTTTCCAATGCTTCTATATTTTCCTGCACATCATGAGACAACAAAAACCGCAATCCTTCCTTCTCGACGTTGTTAGTGAGGGCGACCTCGAGTGGGTCCCTTTGACTAATTTGGTAAACTCGATTTGCCAATTGTTCAATTTTATCAAGAAAGTAACAACAACTCAAATCATCGGTCTTTTTCATCGTCTCATACACATTGTATTTCAAAACTTTCCCTTCAAATTCCATGGTCAAAGTTCCATCATACATGTCAAGCTTGGTTTTGGATGTTCTCATGAAAGGCCTGCCTAGCAAGAGGGGTGTAGCCTTAGAGTCCGGTTCCATATCCAAAACATAAAAATCGGCCGGAAATATGAATTTATCAACTTCTACCAACACATCCTCTACAAGACCCTTGGGGTGAATCGTGGAACGGTCCGCCAATTGGATCACAACATTGGTCCTAGACAAGGGAGGCAATTCTAAGGTCTCATAAATGGAATAAGGCATGACATTAATAGAGGACCCCGAGTCTAGCATAGCTCTAGCAAAATCTTTGCCTCCAATTGAGCACGGTATAGTTAGCATGCCCGAGTCATCACACTTTTTGGGAAGATTTTGTTTGAAAATGGCCGAGACATGCCTACTAACTGTGACCCTTTCTACTCCTTTCCTTGGCTTCCGTTTAGGGGTGCAAAGTTCTTTGAGAAACTTTGCATACCTAGGATCGGTTTTGATGATAGTAAAAAGAGGGATGTTGACCTCACATTTCCTAAAAGTTTCATAAAGATCGGTGTCTTTATCAAACTTCTTGGGATTTGTGAGGGCACTAGGAAATGGTACCTCCGGTTCATATTCCTTTTCAATCTCTTGGAGTGAATCCTTTGTGTTGGTGCTTCCTTCCTTTCCTTTGTCAATGCTCAAAGGACTCCTCTCTTTTTCCTCATTAGCTTTTGAAGATGATCCTTTCCCTTGTTCAACCACAAGTTCCTCTTCAATTTGATCTTCAACCTCAATAACCCTTTCTTGTGACTTGCCCTTCTCTTCTTCTTGGGAGGGGATTCTAAAGTTCTCCCCTTTCTCAATGTCATGGCACTAGCATTCTCTCTAGGAGGAAATGTAGTGGAGGGAATAGAAGTTGAGGTCCTTTGATTTTTCTTGGCAAGTTCTTGGGCAATTTGGCCAAGTTGGACTTCTAGGTTGGCAACCTTGGCATCACTAACATTCTTATTGGCATCAATCTTGTCAAGCCTCTTGTTTGTTTTGACTTGCTCTTGCAAAATGTTTTTAAGCAAGTCTTGAACACTTGGTTCCTTTTGAGAATTGTTGTTACCTTGATTGCCAAATTGGGATGATTGACCTTGGTTTTGGTTTCTACCTTGGTTGTTGAAATTCCCATTCCTATTCCCTTGAGAGTTTGAACCTTGACCTTGTCGGGAATTTTGGTCCTTCAAGTGGTTGAATTGACCATTCACAAAACTCTTTGAGGTGTCACCACCCCAACCAAGTCTAGGATTGTCTCTACTCCCAACATTGTACGTATTGCCACTAGGGTCATAATTGTAGTATCCTCCCCCTTGAGGATTTCTAGCATTGTAATTCCCATACCCCATTGCACTTACATTCTCCTTGCTTATTCCTTGCTCTTCCATGATGGGACAAGCTTCCATTGGGTGTGGCCCTTGACAAAAATTACACTCCACATTGGATCCTTGTGCTCCTCCTTGATTGTTCCCCACTAGTTGAGCAACCATTTTTGTGAGATCATCCACGGTTTTCTCAAGCTTGTGGGTAGAAGGAGAAGGTGTCTCAATGAAGTTAAGATTCTTTGACCCTCGTGTTCTTCCATAGTTCCTTGTGCTAGCGGCCAACCTTTCTATGATCCCATTTTCCTCCGCCACGGAATAGTTGTCAACTCCACCACCCGTAGCGGAATTAACCATGATTTGGTATTGTTGTGTAAGACCATCACAAAAGTTGACCAAAAGGTCATCACCACTAAGGCCATGGTAAGGACATTGAGCAACTAACTTTTTGAATCTCTCCCAATACTCATATAAGCTCTCACTTGCATCTTGCTCCGGAGAGGTGATGGCTTTCTTTGCATGGTTATGTCTTGAGTCGGGGTAGTATTTCTCAAGAAAAGCCGCCTTCATGTCCTTCCAAGTACGGATTGTACCCGGTTGAAGGTAAAACAACCAATCTTTTGCCGCATCTTGAAGTGAAAATGGGAAAGCTCTCAACTTAAATTGATCTTCCGTGACACCATTTGGAATGGCACCCTCACACATCATATGGAATTCGGAAAGATGGCGATTTGGGTCATCTCCCGCATGTCCATGAAACTTTGGGAGGTTGTGAATGAAATAGCCCTTCAATTCAAAGTTGGCATTAGCCCCCATGGGTGGGTAGGCTATGCAAAGAGGTTGAGTGTCATAATTCCTTGCCCGGAGCTCCCTAATAGTTCTAGTATCATTCGCCATTGAAGGGTATTCCACTTCAATTGGCTCTACGTCAATAGGATCTTCTTCAATAGGGGCTTCTAAAGGTGGTTCTTCTACTCTATGTGCTCATTGTGCTCGTTGGTACCAAGGGTTAGTAAATAACCATGAATAGGCACCAAAAGCGTCTTCGTCCACGGAAGTTGATTCACCGTGTTGTGGGGAACCAAACATAAACCTTCGCACTAAGCAAACAAATTAGAACTTCCTATTACTTCTAACAACAAGAGGAGTAATAAAACAACTAAACATAAATTCACAAACTCAAGTTCTAGCTATGTTGCCCTTCCCCGGCAACGGCGCCAAAATTTGGTAACGCAAAACTAGGTGTCGTAAAAAGCTAGAATTACCCTAACAAATTAACAATTTATAAAACCAAACTATACTCTAGACTACTCTAAATGATAAAGTAATATAGTGCAAGTAAGGGTCGAACCCAAGAGAAGGTCTTTTAAGCTAAAAACTTGAAATGTAAACTATTGACTATTAAAGACAAAGCTATAGACAAACAATGACTATTCACAATGGCAAACAATAGAGAGACATAAAAAGGGGGGTTTTAGAGTTGATTTGTGACATGAGACAAAGTGAAATTTGCAATCCTATTCTAACAAGCAATAACACAAGCACTTGATGAGCAAGATGGTTCAATAATTAGGAGAACTTGGTGCAATCCTACAAGTTCCAACTTTTCTCAAAGCAAGACTCTTTTCTCTCTAGTTTTCATTTACCCAACAACAATCCTCAAGCAAGTGATTACCACTATCTAAGCCAACAATGATAATCCTACTTAAACTACAAATTCTAACATTAAACCATGTAAGAATTGTAACCAAGAGCATGAAGAACAAAACCAAGAGGAAAGTAAATGGGATATCACAAAGATATGTTTAAACCAACAAATCCTATGATACAATCAATTTCTACTCGCAAAGGTTGATACTTTAAACCAAGATAACAACAATCATGAGATGCTTCAACAAGTTATTACAAAAGCAAGCAACTTTGCAACAACAAGCAATAGATGAATGAAAAAGAGGCAAGGGTAATTACTTCTCACAACAAAACATTCATCATGACATTAGAACTTAGAAATTGAAATAAATGAAAGAGTAGAGATTAAGGAGTCAATACAATGATAAAGATGGAAACTTGCAATGGATTACACCAAGTAGGGAAGGATTAGCCTTCCATAGTCTTCATAAAACTCAAAAACAAAGAAAGATTACAACTTGAATGCAAAATAAATTGTTCTTGCTATTACAAATTTCTAGAGATTATTCAATGCTTAAGTGATAACTAGGTCTTCAAACATGAGGGGTATATATATGGGTGCACACCCTTCTAGGTTAAACACCTCAAAGCAAGCCCAAAAACACGGAATATTTTCTTAAGCCCGTGTTTAAAAACAAAATTGCGCAGGCCTCTCTGAAGTCGGCGCAGTCGCGCACTGCGCAAGTCAGCGCACAGACTTTCATCGCAAGCAGTCGCGCACCATCTCTGGGAGTTACCTTCAAAATCTTCAAGCTTACTTCCTTCTTTACTTTCCAAGTTTCACTCCTACTTCTTAAAGTCGGCTTCTAGGCTACATGGGAGCTTCTTGTGCTTGTCTTAACCTTTGAAGGGTGCTCTACGCCTCTCGGGTTCCGTTCATGAGGATCAATCGT